>NW_002060945.1:7306288-7307086 GCF_000150275.1 Trichoplax adhaerens | reverse complement strand
ATCCTACTTAGCGTATCGCAGAAGCCTTGGCATACAGTATACAGTACTGTACAGTGGCTGTACAGTACAGTACAGTACAGTGGCTGTACAGTACAGTACAGTACAGTACAGTACTGTGTCACGGCACTCAGTACTCTACTGTATCCACTGTACCCCAAATACAATTGAACTTCACGTGACATGCGCAGTGTACAGTACGGTATTCCAAGTTTTACGCGTAACCGTACAGTACAGTACAGTATAGTATTGTGTACTACTGTACAGTACAGTATGTCACGGCACTTGGTACTCTACTGTATCTACTGTAGTGTACAGTACCCCAAATACAATTGATCTTCAAGTGACATGCGCAATGTACAGTACAGTATTCCAAGTTTTACTCATGACCGTACAGTACTGAGCCACGGCACTAAGTACTCTACTCTAGCCCAAATACAATTTATCTTCACGTGACATGCGCTTGATGTTTCCTTTCGCCAAACCCGAGACGTTGATTCATAGCTGATTCCTACTGCCTCCAAACTCGGCAGTCGCCATAGCGGAGTAATCAAGATTTTATTCAGAACAGATTGCCAGCTGTAAACCAACTAAATCCTATCAAAATGGCTTTATCAGATACAGAAGTCCAAAAGCAGGTAATGTTGCCACAGTGATTCGCGTAGTACCGCATCCAGTTGAGGATAAATGAAATTTTGTTCAAGCCATTTATATTGAGCTAACCACTTTCATGTCAATATGGCGTCACCCTAGATCCACCATATGATGGCCTTCATCGAGCAAGAAGCCAAAGAAAAAGCG
>NW_002060945.1:7211051-7306238 GCF_000150275.1 Trichoplax adhaerens | reverse complement strand
ATATGTCTTCAGTAATTGAAAAATTTCATTCTAATAGTCAATTTCATTCATGAATATAATAACAGAAAATAACGCCCGTTAAAAAGATGGTAATACCCTAATCACGCAACACGCTACACAGCAATAAGTTAATCAGGGCTGATAAGAATAAGATGTACAATCGATGATGTAAAAGTAAGTTGTTATTGTATATATACACATAAGTATTTACAATACTAGCAACAATACAGGAACATGATAACTAAATACATGGCATAGAGTGCCCTTTAATTTGTTAAGCGATACAAACTTTCTCACCTTATGATGGACCAGTTGAGGCAAAGTTTGACAATAGTGATAAACCTCACGCCTGAATTGTACTGATGAAATATTGAAGTATAACAAAATTATACGTATGTTATTTTTAAATGATCCTAATTTTAAAACTATAGTACTCAAACGTACTAACCAAATTCTGTGCTACAATTCAAGTCAGTCCATTTAAATAATGCTTCCATAAAGAACGTCTCGGCATCCTTATATAAAAAATTTATCTGGATCAATATAAATCTCAAGGACCAACATGTATAAATCAGCACAGTACTATCTCTACATATAAAAACTATAAATCTAATTAAAATAGTTTGAATGCAATATCAATTTTTAATTTTCAATTAGAATTATTCAGGTTATAGACTGCATACAATTTCAGACATTGGATTGCAAATAACGCTTGTATTGTGGTGTATTCTTAGACTGATTATAAAACGTACCGTAGGTAAGTACAAGCTAAATTAAGCTAGAGTATTAAGACACAACTGCTTATCAACTATATACTGTAATAGCCTCTATTCATATCCAAAGGAATACTAGCCTGCAAATCACAATACTAGTTTGAGGATTGCATTAGACTAGAAATATATTGTAACATAAAATTTCTCATAAATTCGTTGCTAGGATGTCCCTAGACAAGAATGTACATATACTTTATACAATAGTACGTCATTTGCTCCCCAAAAAATTGCTGCACTGCTATACTGTACTGCTAGTCCACATGTTAGCTAAAAGTGTTCAAGTTATCTCTCTAATTTATTCAAAAATCATCATATAAGAAAATTATCTACGATTAAACGATATCGAATCTTTTCTGGATAAGAATATATGCTATATTCATGTAGACGAACTTGAGCATTTGTTTCTATTTCTTGCAAATGACATAATGAATGAACATTATAGTAGGAGTACATTTGATCACACAAGTAGAACAACATACTGTATTACAAGAAGGGTAAAGAAGCTGCAGAGTTTGAATAAGAATAATTGAGTACTTTCTATAATAATCACGTTTGCTATGTTATTATCTCAACCTCAGGGTTTGATTTCCTTTTTTGAGCTCGATGAATGACATCAATTCGAATGCTTGCAATACGTTCATGAAAACCTTTAAACTGTAAAATGAAGAAGTTAGAAATAGAGTAATAGAATTCCAATTCTTGAAAATAATGCATCATATTAGTTGTACCGTTACGAATGTGTAGTTGTATCTTTCCTCAATGCCTGCTATAAGCGAGCTACGGTACGACCGCAATTTGTATCATGGATTACTAAATGCATCTACTTCAAATACATTGTACTGAATTGGCCATGAATGAATATTATAATTTTAATGGTTGATACCATATTCAATATGTTTCTACATACGTATATGTAGTTGTATTATTTTGTCAATACCTGTACTGTAAGTAAGTTGTAGGTAGGATTGCAACTATAAGTGAAGGAATATTATAATTTTAGTAGCTGATACAACACGAGTATACGTTTGCAGTATCTCTCTCAGTACATGTTTGTAATAAGTGGATGTATCTTTCTTCCGGTATCGTAGGTAAGCTATACTGTAGTAGGACTACAATTATACTGTATATTAGCTAAGAGCAGTCCATCATGGATTATAGTACTACTGTATATGCCAGTAGTTGAAATGAATTGCAGAGTAAGTCATGAATACTCTAAATGTTGATGGCTAATGTAATATACTGTACACTATTACTCTACGTCAGTCTATCAAATGGCGTACGGATGTAATGCCTGTAGCGCAGGCTATTGCAGCTACTACTTCAAATCTATCTACATTATAGGTAGGTTCGTATATATTGATTATTTTATATCAGTCATGAATACTCTAATGTTGATAGCTAATGTTACATATACACTATTACTCTACGTCAGTCTATCTAATGGCGTACGGATGTAATGCCTGTAGCGCAGGCTATTGCAGCTACTACGTCAAATGTATCTACATTATAGGTAGGTTCGTATATATTGATTATTTTATATCATAAAGAGTTAAGCTGTCCAATTCTATTTTCTAGCTTATCCTTTATCCTACACCAATGCTACCTTGAATTCTTTGTCAAAAGATACAGTAATCACTGGCTGACTGTTGTGGCATAAGCTAACATGGATCATCCATTGACTTTTGTATTGATCTACATCATGGAATGCCAATACAATATAGTCAAATTCAAATTGGATCATTTCATATGTATAGTAGCTTTTCTACTAAACAATGACTAGCATTAGCCTTGAGCAATGAATATCTTGATACCTATCCTGAAATACAGGCAATGATTTGATAACGGGTACGAGCATGATTATGGATAAAAATAGAGATGATGTTTCAGCAAAGAATGTACAAATAATCCTGTAGAGGGAGAATGAATTGCTTGTACAATCAACCATTGCTACTTACTTTAAATCTCGTCTCCATCGAATCCTTAAGACTTTTCATTCGTTTCTTGACCATCTTTGCAGTTGTTCATTCACAGCTATACCCAAGAATTGTAGTAGGAAATGAAATTATCGTTGCTACTCGTGTCTTTCGATAGATGTCGTCCAGCCGGTTGTCGATCGTGTAATGGAGGTGGTTGATCGATCGCTTGCACCTCTAATCTTCAGCCAATACAGTATGGATGGATTACAGTAGGTCTCTTCCGTTGCCCTTTTTATTCAGAAACTATTTTGAATGCTTCTCAAACGTACTCCGAGTTCAAATCAAGCTTGAAATCGCTCCATCATCAACTCGCCACAGCCTCCAACTACCTTGCTTTGCCAAGAAGAAGATCGATTCATTTGAGGCCTTGCTCAACTCCTTTGCTGCAGTACTTTACCCTTAGCTTACGTTACCGTATCGTACACGGGATACCCAATATAAGCACATGGCTTTTCATTTGACTCTGACCTCCTATACTCTCCCGGTATCGACTGTACTGAGTATGAGAGCAGTCCGTTGTGATCATCGGCACTCGATGTTGTCACGCCTCCTACCTCCATCTTGTCTGATGGGTTAAAAGCGCTTTAGCTCAAAATTACATCTTGAAATTGGAATGATTGAGTATTGACTTTAAGATGGCTCCAATTGCACGTAAATTGATCATGACAATGTTGAGTAATATTGGCCCTTGGTAGTTTGATCCATTTTTACTACAGTGTTGAGGAGTTATTATAGTCGATCGATGGGAGTTGCTAATGGACAACGGGGCAAAATTCAATTTACTTCTTTCAAATTTCCAATACAAACCAATCCTTTGGCGAAATATTGATCGATAGTACATTCAGCAAGGTGAAACTAATCCAACTAATGGACAACGGGGTAAAATTGGCTTACTTCTTTCCAATTTCCAATACAAACCGATCCTTTCGCCAAACGTTGATCGATAGTACATTCAGCAAGGAGACACTAAGCAAAGTAGTCACTTTGCCTACTTACAATTGGCTTGGTTATCATCCGTAATCATGCCTAGCAAATCTTTCATTGCAAAATGCAGTTCTTTCCAATTTCCAATACAAACCAATCCTTTCGCCAAACGTTGATCGATAGTACATTCAGCAAGGAGACACTAATCAAAGTAGTCACTTTGCCTACTTACAATTGGCTTGATTATCATCCGTAATCATGCCTAGCAAATCTTTCTTTGCAAAATGCAAACCAATCCTTTCACCAAACGTTGATCGATAGTACATTCAGCAAGGTGAAACTAATCAAGGTAGTCACTTTGCCTTCTTAGAATTGGCTTGGTTATCATACAAGTCATACCGTAATCATGCCTAGCAAATCTTTCTTTGCAATTTCCAATACAAATCAATCCTTTTACGAAACGCTGATCTACAGCACATTCAGCAAGGTGAAACTACTCAAAGTAGTCACTTTGCCTTCTGAGAATTGGCCTGGTTATCATACAAGTTACACTGTAATAGTCATCGACTACTGCATACGGATAGTCATGCCTAGCAAATCTTTATTCGCAAAATTGAGTTCCTTCCTTAAAATTTCCAATACAAATCAATCCTTTTGCTGATCTACAGTACCTTCAGGAAGATGAAACTAGTCAAAGCAATCACTTTGCCTACTTAAAATTAGCTTGGTTATCACACAAGTCATGTCGTAATAGCGGTTTACTACTGTATCCGGATAGTCATGCCTAACAAATCTTTGTTCATTAACATCCATGGAGCATCAGCCAGCAGAGCACTTGTATTCTAATTTAATTTTTACAATGCTTTCTTTGAAATATTGACCCGAAGACTTTAATAGCAAATCCTTCAAAATAAATCGATATTCTGATACCACCATACTGAATACTGCACACTATAGTATACAATATCAAATCTCTCTCGGATTCGTACTTCTTTACTCAATGATCGTAAGTACTCACGGGCTCGTACAGTCGCATCTGGATCAGTTGAATAAAATGTTTCCATTACTTTTTATGCCAGTCAGGTAAAATAGAATTATTACATTAAGAATATTCACATGATTGAATTAGTTAGCAACATGATAACGGCAAGACTGTATTGATCTCAGATAGTGATTCAATTTGATTCATACTATACTGTACATTGTGCAATCGCAAACCGGCTAACAAATTGCTTGTAATTAATTATAATCAGTAAGAAAAAGTACTAGAATAATAAAGGCAAATTCTAAAGACAGTTCAAAATAGTACATCCTATAAAATAGTAGCATTTATAT
Source organism: Trichoplax adhaerens (assembly GCF_000150275.1). NCBI lineage: Eukaryota > Metazoa > Placozoa > Uniplacotomia > Trichoplacea > Trichoplacidae > Trichoplax > Trichoplax adhaerens. The sequence goes on along the minus strand of NW_002060945.1, from coordinate 7,301,230 downwards.
CCACAAGAACTTGTTTTATTGCTTTGTAAAATGAACTAGCATGTAATAGAATCCTATGTTAAATCAACAGATATTTTCTCCGGTAAAATGATGCATCGTGATGTGATGCTTAACAACCAATTTAGAACATATAAATCAGAAATAACTTTATCAACATCACAATCAAAAGGAGCACTGTATGCGTATAGCACAGCGCCATGTAGAAATGAAAAATGAAAGCTAAATAAACTATTAAAAATATCTTATTTTTGTCAGTTTGTCTGAATTATCGAAATGATATATTGCTATGTACATTAATACCAGTAAATAGGTTTATAGCTGTATTTCATTTCCAGCAAGGATATCTGAATCTATATTTGTTGCACTATATATGTATAGCTATACAGCATGTATACAAAGGAGTATAAATCACTTCAAAATTGTTTAAAACCATCGAAATTTATCAAACCTTCGTCTCGCCTAAGATGGCTAGCAAACCACATCATAATCAATATAGAAATATTTCATACAATATGGTATAGAAGCATTACTTCATCAAACTTGGATTCAACTGATCGGCTAAATCAGGCATATTAAATAGATTTGTTTTGAGCATAATTGATGTAAATTCATCGACATCGACAGCATTATCGCCATCTTGATCCGCCTCATTAATCATATCCCGTAATTCTTGATCCGTAAAACTCTCTCCTATCTCTTGACATATTTTACGCAACGTCTGAGTGGTAATCTTGCCAGTATCATCTAGAAATAATTCAATATGTATTTAAATACTTAGCCTCAACTTAGTTTATCTTAATGTACACCAACGAAATACTATAAAACTATGAACTGATCGTTGGTTACCAGTCGTATCTATCTGCTCTACACTTACCTACATCAAACATTTTGAATCCCTAGGTATAAAATAGTATTTAAAAGCGTTAATGATATCCTAGTATCATTATTGTTATGCTATCTTTAACTATAATATTATGATATGCATAATCTCTTACTCATCATTACAGTTTACATAAATCTTGCTATAAATCAGTTACATATACGCTACTGGCCAGTAGCGCATTATTCTTTAAATCAATCTTTTGGTACATGTATAAGCATCGATAGAGACAGTGCAAAAGATAAACCTACTGATACTTGTATAGTGTACAGGTACGAGTATAGCAAAATTTTATAACCGCCATCTTATAATATCGATCGATTTCATTAAATACATCATCAAAAATCTTAACTGAAACGAACACTTTCAAGGTTTATCTTGATATGCAAAATGCTACGAGTATACTACTATTGCACTGTATGTTCAAAAATTACAAGTGTACTGTTCATTCCGATAGTTGAAAGTTTACTATTATGCCTAGCTAACGAATTACCTGAGCTAATTCTTCTTTAATATCACGACTTTCACCTTGTCGATCAATTACAAATCGTAGGAAATCGTCAAATTCAATTTTGCTATATAATAGTAATAAAAGAGTTGTGTAAATAATTTTAAAATTTTCAATATCTTAGTACAAGCTACATACGAATCTTCATACGTGTATTACTAAAAAAGTAACAGTGCTAAGGGTGAGCACTTTAGCCTATTTTAATTATAGATAGTACGATCAGATAGCAAGAGCGAAAGTTCGCCATTTATCAATACAGAGTAAAACTTGGAAAATGAGAATATGCTGTAAACAGTGAATTTAATTAGAAGGCCTACCTTTTATCGTCTAATCCATAGTCGGCTAAATAGAACGTAATGGACAATATAAAACAGAGAAATAAGGCATACTTAATATCGTTTTGATACACTTTACGGTTACCATACTGTTAGTGTATTTATATTGATACGAGTACATTATTAATAAGTTAATCAGTAACCACAAATTCCTAAGGTATTCCATTCTTTTAATATTAAATTGTTTTTACATCAACCTTATATGCAACAACATCCTACATCAGTATGAAAAGCAAGCACCAAGATGACAAGTGAAGTTGAAGTAAAAAAACTTTATCAAGATTTAAAATATTATTTGTAATACGTAAATAACGGATTTTTGTATGAGCCTGGCATTTACTATACACTTATGATAATACAGTCGATGTAACGATACCAAAAATCTCTGCAATTAATAAATAAGTAAAAATAGCTATTATAGAAAAGTATAAATATATAAAAGTAATTTAATAGAAAAAAAGATGATAGTTTTACCATCTCTTTGCGGACTATATCAAAGATTACTAGTAAATTATAAGAGCTATCTCCTAAATTACGCAACAGCTTTCAATCCACAACAATAGAGTGCATAGGTACAGTAATCCGACATTTCATGTGATAATATATTACAACTCTACTTTAATGAATTATTTTAATATAGTTATCCTTACTCATCATTTCGATTATATCTTTCTTTGTTACTTTGAATCCTAGGGCCCTTAAGGCACGCGTTAAATCTCGAGTATCTATACGCCTACAATTAACGTCATCAAATAAAACTATTTTATTAATTTAAATCACTAGAAGACATTTTACGTGATATGCACACTTCTAAAATTACGAATAAACATCAGGATATAAATTTTCGACTCATAATTAAGTTTATTAACTTTCTCTATCTTTTTTGTCTAATTCCTATTTGATAGCTATAGCCAGCAAAGGATTACTATTTGAGAATGAGTATGTCCATACGACACAGAAAACAGCTCTAGTTGACTTAAGATAGTATTGAGCACGATTTCTTGATATTATTGTAATCACAGAAAATTCTTGTACCATAATAAATATAATCCGCCATTTCCAAATAAAACTTATTATTGCATCGATAAAACGATTACATCAATCCTTTCAAGGCTACTTCATCGTAAAATACATTCCAAATTTTTTCCTTCACGTTATGTTCAGAACCGACTTTATAAAACAACTTATGAGTGTAGTACTTTAGAGTAATTAGGTATTATATCATAAAAACTAATTCGTAGCCGTTGCGTTGTTGTCTCATAAAAAAAATACTAAAGATTCTCCTAACAGCTAACACTCAAAGCTATGAGCGCAAGACTACAAAACTAGAGTAATCGAAATAATAATAACGTTAATATTACCTACAGCTACATCAAATTATCATTTTAAAAACTGTGGGCATGTGTACTATTGACTAGACCTAATATATAATAATTTGAATATGATATCCCTTATCATAAATAAGCACAAAAAAACTGTCTCACATAATTTACCTACCCATTATTGGTAACATCAAATGCATCAAAAACAATTTTTAAATCTTGAACATCCTGAGGGGTTAGCTGATCTCTTGCTGGCTGAAAACGCTGCTCTTTTAAATGTCCCAACATACGTTCTTTTGCACTTGATGCCATTATAATTTATATCCTATGTTCTTTATGTTAACTGAAACTAAATGTAATTAAAATTTTGTTACTAACGATACCATCAAGTCAATAATATGTCTTGGTTGTCCTATTTACTTACTATATTTAAGAAAAACATTAAGTACTTCGATTACCAAGATCTATACTAACTTATACAAAATGCTATTCACCTTATATTGATGGCCCAGTGAACTAATATTCAACTAAGATACTCCAAAGGAAATCTACTGTGTTAAAAAAAACTGCGATCACTGCAGTACCATAATCGCAGCGTATAGCTGTTACTATAAAAGTAACAAAGAGATTTTTCGCCTTATTATGTGTACATAATAAAGATCCCTGCAACAAATATTATATGAACATGAATAAATTAGCAAACATTGATGCGTTACTATGGTTTCTGATAGAATAAAATGATAGTATAATTGGAGTATTATCATTACTATAGAATATTATTTCTATTCCTACTATGAGTTCTATAATTACTGTATTGCTACAGTAATTATCCATCATTTGTGCACTAATTATCGGGGTATTACATAGTATCATAGTGAGGAATAGAAATATTTGCTATAATATCCAAGCAGTTTATGTGTTAGACAATGATGACTACGGTATTACTAAAGGCTCATGCAAATGTTTTCTAGTTATCATTTTAGCACGCGATTCTTGACTATAAGTACAAATATACAAGATAATGACAGTTTCTGGTTTCTGTAGTAAACGCAGTATACTATAAATCTAGATCGTAGCATCATACGGATATAAATCTATTCACAATAATAAACTATTGTATCTAAAATCATGAGTAAGTTATTAAAGTGCTGAAGGAGCATCAAGGTACAATAATATGCTATTATTCAAGTGCATGATTTAAGCGCTATTAAAATATACGATTGGAACTGTAAGTAAAATTTCTTTCTAGAATATGTTATTATGCTCACATAAGTATATATACCACAGTATACTTGCAAATTTACGATAATATAGGGAGATTATGCTACTTTAATACTACAGAAATTAGGAAAATTTCAGATTTATTACCTATTATATGCCTCAAAATTGTGGTAAAAATGCCATGTGAATGGCTATTGAACCGTATTTGATCTCTACACTATGTCTATTTCTATATCAGTTATATACCCCATATTTATGCTGAAATTGTGTAAGTTCTTAATAAACTATAAAAAAAATGAAGAATCATTAACATACTAATACGTTATGGGGTATAAGAATAGTTGTAATGAAATGGTAAACAAAAGAATTATAAAGTACTTTAAGAGGGTCTGAATAAAAATACTATTATACACTACTAAAAATTGGTAACATTTCACAGTTGAGATCTGCAGCTGAAGTATCACATCGAAAAGTATACTTTTGAAAAAACTATTCTAATTCACAATTTTCACACTCGTATTTTGTATGCCGTATGTGTGATCGATATATTTATATTTGCGAAGCTAGACTATCTAAATCTATTATAGGTCCATAAATCGAACTAATACGTACACATATAATGGTAATGTAGTCTTCTAGTAAAATGTAAAATATATTGCAAAGGTACAAACCACTGCTTAAATAAATATTATAACCCATGATTTATACGATTGACGTAATCATGCATGTAATAAAACGAAAATTATACAAATAATCTGATTCATTTATTGATAGCATGGGCATTAATTCTATAAAGTAGAAAATAATTACACTTGGTACATGTCTATATCCTCAATAGATGGACTACGTAATATTTGGTAAGTATCCCTTACAACTACATAAATATAAATCATTAAAATTTTACTATAGCAGACTCCAAAATATATCTATAATATTTCACAATAGCTTGAAAGACGAAAACAATTCTACGGTATGATTGACTAATAAATGTTGCCTTAAGATGAATATTACAAACAGATCAAATTTCGAGTATTATATGCGTATTAACAAGAATTCTTTCTTGCAATCAATCAATTTTATTATAAATGAAAATAATGTACATACCTGTAGAGAGAACAGACAGAAAGTGTGTTCTCCTTGAACTCTATATCAGTATCCAAGTATAATATATTTAATCGCACAAACAATACTAGCAGTGGAAGGTGACAATATCAACATTTATCACAATAGGATTCCATGACTGTTGATGCTTGGAATTCAAAGTTAATATCAATAAGCTATTATCAAAGAACATACAACACCGGAAATTTTTTAAATAACAATCATAGCTACAACATTTTATAAATAACACACTACGAACATATTAAGCATTAATCCGTTATTCGTTCATATTACTTCTAACATTTCTTTATTATTTTTAAGGTATATCGAAGAAATCCATTCTCAACTATAAATTCGTTTCTTGCACTGTGTACAGTGTATATGTGCATTTAGATATCATTTTCCGCTCCAAAACTTATAATACTGTACGTACTGTATACAGTAACTTTCTTAAGTACTGATACCTATTCCTTAAGGTGGAAACTTTGGTTATAGTTTACAGACTCTCTCAATAATAAATTTTATGTACAGTGATCATACCAATAGCGTTTCCTTCGTTAATACTCTATTAAAACCTTACTTTACAAAATATAAAAAGTTTCTGTTTAATCTAAGAGTTAGCATCGAAGCTGTAATTACCTTTACTGTAGATTGTTGCCGTAACGTAACAACTATGGCAATTTAAACATTTCTGTATCAAAGCTACATCTTGGTATCACTCTACTTACAGTATAAAAATTTCTTAATTAATTCCTATTATAAGCATAACGTATGTACAACTGAATATGTTAGACTAGTATTGTAAACATCGACATTAATAAATTAAATAATATATTAAGATGAATGATATGATTGGTTTAAACGCTATTTTTAGCAAAGTTGAAACAACATTCTACTATATAAAATTGTTTTTATTGCGGTATTGAACACCAGATAATTGAAACGATGGCTTAATCCAACCTACGGTTGATCAGCAATACGTTCCCAATATTGACTAAAATGCCCCAACATATAATATGGCTTAAAGATGTTGAGTAATACAAAAATCTTATATTAAGACGATGTCAATATCTTAGCATCGTCTTCTTTAAAGTGGAAAAGCACTCATTGAAAATATATTTATCCATATACAAGTTTTAAAAAATAACACCAACTATAAATATACAGTATCTAAAAATTTCATTTAGTTTGCACAGCAGTAGTTGAACTGTATCGGAGAACCCATAATTAAAATATAATTTATCATTTGTTGTTATTTCCGATGTTAAAACTAATAAAGTTATTATTAATAGAGCAGGATTTCGAAAAACAAGTTCATACTAAAGCAGCATGATACAAACTTGGTGTGACAACATATATAGAACCGTTAATTAATTCTTTATTATGCAATTTTTCTCTCCACACAATTCTATATTATTAGTAGCATATGGTCAGATAATCATCAAAGCCTAGAGATCTCCTTTAAAAAGCTAGTTCTACCTTTGTCTGCCATCCGTTAGAATCTTTCAAGACGCAGTATGGCATCAGGTAAGCAGCTACCTTTCTTTGATTTGAATATTTCACGGTAGCTAATATTAACACGATATAGTTATTACGCGAAGGTTTAAATCTGTGACCTTAGCAAATTTGCAGCGTTAAACTAAGGTTAAGATTTAATTAAAATCTTAGGCTGTTACCATAATATCATTAGTACTTAACGGCTACACCATCCACATTGCACAAGCGTGACTCTTTTAATCATAAGAAGGTTCATGAGTCATTTTTCTTATTGAAGTTTCTGTTCTCAGTAAAAGAATATTTTATAATAATCACCGATATCGACATACCTACAGATCGAGATCTTATTTCCATGATTGATACATTTACTTTTTGTAGAAAGCAAGAGTACTTGTTATCATATTTTTGCGGTGTAGCATTATATCATCGATACTTTAAGCTAGAAATTCTGAAAAATAAGTGTGTAATTGAACGCGATTTTAAATTTATTATATTATATAATAATGAACGAGCAGATACAGATAAAGGAGTTTATAAAATGTATTGTAAATTTTTGATGTATAGGAATTTAAACTGCTGTAAAAGTCTTAGAGTTTTCGGTATTGCTTAACCCGGAAACTATAGTAGAAAATAAGATAATAATCATCAATTAGATTGATTTATATGATTTCTAAACCATGTACTAAATATAAAATTGATTTACATAACAGGAAGAAAGGATAAGATCGATATAAATTTAATTCGATGACCGCTCAACTCAGTACTTAATACAGCACATTAGATCAGTTGCGCCTTAAGTATTTTTGCTCTAATAAAGTTCTCTATATTTCTAAACCTGATATCGGAATATTTATGACGAAATAGAACAAGTTGTATATATCATTTTGTCCGTCTCTAACATCAATTACTTTCGTACGCAAACATGACATATAAGAATATAATCAAGTTAGATTACATTTTGATCACCTACAATTGATGTTGTCCTATATGGCTACCACCAAAACTAGTCTATGTTCTTAATTAAATATAATCTACTGGTGATATAAATTTAGTTTTTTATTTCTTAAATTTTTACATGGTGATTTACAAAAGGGTTCTTAAAAGATTCTGTTCTTAGGAACTCTATTTTTTACAATCAACTTATTGTTGGCTTTAATTGCTCTATCTGATAGATTTTCTCATGGAATTTAAACATTTTGGTCGTACTTTTATTAAATTAAACAGTATGATATAGTTGCCAGCAGTATATAAAATTTATATATTGCAATTCTTTAATGAGAAAAATATTTTATGTGCAATGAAGATCCGGACATGCTAGTGTAACACATGCGTTGAAACTATTGCTGCACAATTTATATATAAAAGATCGTATGGTTAAAAATTTCTTAGCAATGGCATTCCAAAGCTGTAACCTGAAAATGATTTACCGATAAATTTTCTTAACTTGAGCATCTTTAGATTTATCATAATCAGACAATAACTTATTTATACTTTATGGAGCTAAGTTAAAGCAAGTTTATTCGAATTCACAATAAGGATCTATTCGGCTAAAAAATTATTACCGCTTCTAAAATTGTACTAGAAAGTGTAGGGTAGAAATCAGCTTATGCTCTTAACATTTCTGCTATCTCTTTGTGTTATTCTCTCTCTTAATGTTGTAGGCTCAGAGTCCGATATCGGCGATAAGATTAGTAAAGCTAGCAAGAAATTTCATGATACATTGAATAGTAATAACCTTGATGAGATAAAATCAATGTATACTTCCGATGCCACTTTAATGCCCCACGGATATGAATCAGTCATAGGCAATGAAGGTAGGAAATTCATGCTTGAGTGAATAAAGTGTGATTTACAGCATCATTTGGTCACAATATTTCACATAATGTTAGACGGTAAAAGTAGTAACCAGTAAAGTTATAATCTCAAGTGTAGTTCTAGGAACTACCACATATTATTACTCTAGTCCTCTTAAATAGTACCGCATATCTCATAATACGCCCCAAATTATGTTCTTTCCTTGGTACCAAACTGCATACACGTATATAATATTTACATACCTTGACCATCCATCCTATTTTAAAAAATCATGTATACCTACTACTGCCTCCTAGTACCTGGTACTACCAACAATGCCACTAATTTTTTAATTTAATTATTATATCAGTCGTAAAGTCGGAATAGGACAGTCCCTAAGATTTATACAACATTTTTTCGTGATTAATATGAATTATAAAATAGTTAAAGAGATCAGCTAATGGCCCGCGATTCATTCGAAATGATAAACGTATGCGAGTAGTATGCGCCGAATAATTAAGGTGGATGCTGTGTAAGATAAAATATATTTTTAATGCCAGATAACTAAATTACTTTAACCATTTGGTATTATCAGCACCCATTCTTGGGCTTTCTTTATTGACACAATTACCTTTAATGAATTTAAAAAGCAATTGCTTCGATAATATCATTAAATGGGTTAAGAAGAATACAATACTGGCCAGTACAAAAGTCATATTTACTTTTGGTTGGAAATGTTTGGTGTAAGCATTAAGGTGTTAAATTTTACACTTTCCTACAGCAATAACAGAATTTTATCGATCATTGAAAAGAGAAGGAGCTACTCATGGTAAAGTATCGATGGTTGAATGGGGTGCAATCGGTCATGATTTATTATTCGAGCGTGGAACGTTCACAGTATATACAAAGGAAGGCGTCCCTATCGATGTTGGAAAGTAAGTATTCTTGTATTCAAGGCTACCTTAAACAAGGCGATTAAAAACGTTGTATTAACTAGAATTGAAATTCTACTTAAGTTATTACATACCGTTGCACTTATTGTGACGATAGTATTTAATTTTAGTATCGGTAATATTACATTTTATTTGGATATGTAACCTTAATCTTAATTATTCACCTGTTAGTATAAATTTGATAAAAGCGATTGTGTCAATAATATCTGCACTACAAATACTACTATAATGGCATTATTATTGCTACTTTTTATCTTCTCACTATTCAATTAATCTTGTTAATGTTGCAATATCTATAAAGGTATGTTACCATATGGAAGGAGATAGATCAAGAATTGAAAGCCTACATCGATATTGCTAATTCCAATTCTAGGAATAGCTCTAACTAATCTTCGACTGCAATACTAATGTTATAAAACAAGTGCAGGATAAAGATTAAAGTTATACTGGATATTTTGGCTTTAAATGTATGAAGTATGATAACTTATAATCATTTTATAATTTATTTATTTTTATTACATTATTCTATTTCAACCTAGGTAGATAGTTTCATTACATTTTAAAGGATAAATCCATCAACTATCCTAACCAGTAGTAAATTTGCATTAAATTTTATATATTAAGGCTTATTTGATGTTAACAGTTAGATTCTTTCACTCTGTATTTGTGAAAGGTGTCAAATTTCAGTCTTTCATACTATAGTGTAATCTATAGCGTGGTATCATTATAATAAATAGATTTTCGACAATATAATTGTAGTTTATTTCGTCCGTAGCTGCGCGAAATATAGCGCGTATTGATGGTGTATCAGCACAAATGGAATACTAAGATCAGCTCAGCAGAGGGATCGACATCAGGAATGTTGTCGTTAATGCTTTAATAATTTAATTATTACCTCTAGTGGGATATGATGCTTATCCGATAATCCCTAGTGCTATAGTAGTACGTGATGTTATCAACACATAATTAATTAGAAGGAGATTAGAAAGTTATGACGGACACTGCTGATATGATTGCTGTCCGTAACTAAAGTTTGGTGTTTCATGTTTTCATATGTCATGGGAATAAACTGCTATTCCATTTCATCGAATGTATTTACTATACGAGTCTGTCGCACCGGTACCGTCTTAGCCATCTGTTACAGTAACTGGAACTCATGGACAACAAGAAAAAAGTCCATGTCTAACCTAATCCTTCCTTAAATATATAGTCGTTGTTATTAGTTTTATTCGATTTGTTCCTTACCATCATTATATAATAATGTTGTAAAATCAGCTCTACGCGTAATAGCCCTAAATTTGAGGTCAAAGAAACTGCAAAGTAGGGTCTAACGTAGAACAGCAATGGAAATAAATCAGAACAAGAACGTTCATATACGCGCCTACAATTTGATATTTTTTCTACTCTTCTTGCAAACATGATAAAGGAATATTTACGTACTATAGTATTGCTGTAACTAGAATTTGCTACGGATTTGGACTTTTTTTTTTTAGCAGATTTGGGCTTAAATTAGCTAGGCAGTAAAATGGATCACGAATTCACAATTCAAAACTAGCAAATCTATCATTTCCATAGTTTGCTACTGGATAAAATGGTGTTCACTACACATCACATAGTATACAGTCATAGTATGACAAGCACGTACTGCATTATTTTTAAACGTCGATTAGATCCAATTACTGTAGAAGCCGCTACAGTAAGAGCAATAGAATCAGTAGCAATCCAAAACATAGCTTTCGAAGATGTTGTACTATCGCTATAATTTATTCCAAACCTAACATTGGTCGAACTATGCTCTTCCAATTTAGTACGTTAGTAGCGATCAGTTAATATGCGCTGGTATCGAGATGTTGTTAAACTAGAAAATCTTCTAGTTACAGTATATTATTACGACACCTTATTTCAGATTGCAGTTAATACTTATTATTACCACGATAATTAATATTTATTTGTATTATGGCAAATATTATTAATTTCAAGATTATATAGCCGCTATTTCTGGATGCCGATTTAATTGAATTGAATTGATTGCATTGCGCCATCTAGATTGTACAATATGTACGCATGTAGAATGGTCACACTCGGAGTACAGTAGTTGATGGAGTAGTTTAGAACTCTAAAGTACCATACTAGCACAATCTTGGTGCAGTGAACAGCTAGCGAGGGTCTTATCTGCTCTAACAGTGGGGCATAAACTAGTTTTAATTTGATTTTAGATTTTTGTTCATTAATTAATTTTCAAATTTGCTTTATAACTTGTTATGTCGTCTACCATCAAGCGCCAGTTTATGCTACAAGATGCTGTTTACTGATAGAGATTGGTACTGTATCCAGCATGCTAAGTCCGTCCGTCAGCACGTATGAGGCTTGCGTTCCACTTTTACGGTACTGTACACTCAGTGTACAGTACACTACAGTATGGTACAGTACAATGCCTTTGCATTGTACTGTACCCAAAAATGATATCACCCATTAAGTCATAAATCACGTGTTAGCGCCCAGTAACTCATCGTTCATCCTCATTGGCAATCATTTGGATGGGATGACAGCCATTTTACACGCCACAACATACTATACAGTACTGTATACTGTAGCATTGTACTGTACTCCATGGACTAAAATACCGGTATTTCTAGTGGACCAGCTGGACCGTTTAGGTCCGAGTTATGGCGCTAGAAGAACAACACAAACAGGGCATGCTCACAAAAGTACGGAAGCGCTTATAGTGAACGAGGCAATCAACATTGAAGTCCGTCCACTGCTGCGTCCGCGCCATTCTCAGAATCTTCTTCGCTCTGTGTTGCTTTTTACTTGGAAATCAACTTCAAGCAAGTCAAAATTGCAAAAGAAATCCATTGCACATTGAAATCGTCTAGGTTCCAATTAAATTCTTACTCTAACTATCCCATTTGAATATTCTATAGCAGTTTATCACTTTAACGTGCTTTAAGATAGTCTGTATTATAGAGAGAGAGACCTATACTGTACAGTACATTATTAGCCCAGTGTCCAACAAGGTCGATATAGCCATTCTTTTCAACAGTAATGTCATCCTATCGGAGCAATGAGTTATTCGGGCCAACTTCCCGGCCATGCGGTGATAAATTTTTAGAAAATTTAAAAAGTTTTCACAAGTCTATCGGGTAAGTTGATATGCTTCTTCACGATATAACTAAACAAACATTCAAATACAGCTAAAAATGACCGATATAGCAAATTGCAAATAGTCTTCTACATTGACGATGCCAGCGGCTGAAGAATCCAATGGACAATTAAAATTTAAAAAATTTTTAAATGACATTGCATCTTAATCATGACTGTGTTATATACTATTAGATCACCATTTATTGATAAAGCAGTGTTTGCCGGTAAAGAGGTTGATCTAGCTGCATTGTATCGTAAAGTAACTTCATGTGGTGGTTGCGCTCAGGTATTCCTAGTTTAGCTATGCAATTATTTTTTTCTACATTCCTCTCAGCTAGAAGAGCGGGTTCGATATCGTATCATTAATGAATCTATAATAATAGGTAACTAGCCAAAGAAAATGGACAGAAATTGCTGAAGCTTTGAAGTTGCCTGCTGATGGATGCGTTAATAGTTCGTATGCTCTACGTCAATTCTACTTAAGGTACTATAATAAATAGTAATGGCGTAAGATAACTTTGATCCAATGAGCTGGTCAATATATTTATCTATTGGATATGCTTGCAGTTTGCTGTCTTGAAATTGTCTTGACTTGTGTCCAAAAACTTTGCTCTACGAGATACAACTTCATGATAGTTGTCTTCTTCAGGTCTAAAATCATTTGCAATACAATACAACCGATGAACGTCTGCATTAGGACTATCTATAAAATAGCGCACTTATAATTTATATCATCTATACTCTGAAAATTCTCGACCAATCTTCTTTATTTTTCCTCATGGGTGTCCTTCATCTCGATTGATTGATTCCCTTCGTACAGTAGACTGTTAATGGTTGCTTGAATGATATCCTAATGTTTTCCACACTGTCTTTTTCAATTTACTTCCAATACTAACAGTATCTTCTAGCTGACTGCAATACATCGTACGTGCATAATATTGATCATTAAATAATACAGTAGGTTACCTGTACGGCATAGATTTGGACTGAAAACTTACGCCAGCTAGAACCAATTATAAGCATTCAAGGATTAAAGCAAAGCGTATCCATTTCGTCTTTTAGTCTGATCTATTGCTTTCACTTGTTACGCCTATAATCCTTTGATAGCAGTGATTGAACGATCTATTGCGCTATGCAAATGTCTTCAAATTTGTGCAGCAATCAAATCAATACAGTGCATCGATAGACATAAACTGAATAATTTATAAAAAATTTCCTAGATAATGTAATATGACGGCAAATTTTACAATACTGTATACGATTTATGTTATGTCTATGCTCAACGCCGAAAGTTACGTCGTTTGTTGCTAGTTCCATACCAAAGTCCTGCAATTTTAGCAATAATAATTACCAGATTTTAGTGTCAGGGATATTTACAATTGAGCACAAGTAAGCACAATACAGCAGTACCGTTATTGAAGCCCAATAGAATAAATCGCAAATTAGTGCAAAGTAACACATAGTGTAATAATAAGAAAAAGAAAGATAATAATTACGCGTAATAATTATTACATCTGGAAGAATCAAGCTTTTACTATACTACTGTTAATCATACTATATGCCGGGATAAGGATTTAAAATCACCTACTAAACTGCAGTATACAGTCTGTACCATATACAGTACAATACTATATTATCTGTTCTGGATCGATCGCTGTACGAAATAAATCGAAGGTAATTAACGCATAGTACATGTAGTACAGTACTTTACTTACTATCCTGAATAGTACGACAAAATAAAGAAATAAATCTATATTAACATACAATGGCACCCAAGATAAATTAGCAGTTTGAATCAAAAGGAAATAAAAACTATTTAGATGAAAACGTTTAATTAATCTTGATTTCGTGCATTTAAAATTGTAATGAAAGTTGAATATTAAACTTAAAAGAAGCTTACACCACATGATATGATTCTCATACTGCACTGCCGACTTGCCCTGAAGCTCAACAATAAAGTGATCACATTTTCATTTTGTTGATGTATCTTGTTATTCACCTTGTAGTATTTTCGATACTAAACTTGAAACTACCAGGATTTCACTTGTTAATAGTCATCTTTCTACAATTTTATACCAAGGTATTTTAAAATTTACGAGAAAACCAATTTTTTCAATGAAGACCTTGAAGATATTATTTCTTCAGGTCGACTTAAGATCAATCACGCGACAGGTATCTTGACTTACTCTTTATTAACTAATCTTTTTAACGTTACCTAATCAATATCTCTTATGTAATATCTTTATATTATTGAACATTGATAATCAAACCTCATGAGGAATTACATACATCATTAAATTATAATGATGGAATCGATGATGTTTCTACGATACATTTATATTACTCGATGTGAAAGTCAATAAATAGCAACCGTATCGATAGCTATAGCTCTTGTTCTTTATTTTTTACTACATGATCACCGAGAGAATGATTATATTGTTAGCTTTGCATAATAGTAATAGTATCTTGTAGTATCTATTATTTTCGGGTGTGATTATTATTGCTAACTTTTTCCTTATTTGTCCTTATTTCTCTAATATTAGCCTACGACAGAATGGCAAGTGCTTCAATAGAAGGTTAGTAACGTTAATATGGATAATTAATAAACGTAAATATTTGAACCCTTAAGATTTTTATAATAAATGCTCTAATAGAAAGATACCCAATGTTGCTTTGTCCATGATTATAATCTATGGATAACAGCGACAGTTTAAGATTTTAAAATACCTTCGGTTGCCTATTAACCGTTAGCTGATGCTATATGCAATATAATTACAATAGAAAACTTATTAACCTTAGATTGTATGAGCTCTGTAATGATAAACCTGACTATTAAATTTAAATTAATTTTTATAAGCATTTGACAATTGCGCAAATATATACAATATATAAGTAATTTGCTTTTGATAATATTTACTTGAGTAGGTGGCATTAGAACATCGGACACATTGATGTTAGCTCTAGAGTCGGGTTTACCGAATGAAGTCGAATTTGCCTTACATATCTTAATTGAAATGTCTTATGACACTAATAAGCCGTTCCTAATTGTAAAGGTTATACACCTAGTATAGTGATACTAAAACTGGCCATTGCAATATTTTTACACCTACTCATTACGCTATTCTATGTGTAGATGCCATGTTTTATTCGTAGACTCTTAGCTATAGTGGGATTATTCGAACAAGGTATATTGATTTTAGTTGATATTATGAATTTCTAAATTACGATATGGCAAGAACGCGTAAATCTTGTGTTATTTACTCTTTATTTATAATTGTCCAAAGATTACGCAAAGCATATTAGTAATGATAGAAGTATTTTAAACGTCCCTGAAATAAATTTCGTGAAGGTAAGAATTTAAATTTTCTTGAAACAATTGTAATCTGCCATACTGTATCTGCTAATGAATTTTATTACGGAATGGGGTAGTTCTGATGAGTTGGTTTAATTGTAATTCCTTTTTTTCTCAGTTTTGGGAAAGCTGTGTGAAAGATAATGAAATTAAGAGATTGATTTATGGACCATTTCCTGGTAGATGATGATTAAAATATGTCACAATTTCTGTGTTATGACACTTTAATTGATCTTGCGTTACAAATTAGACCATCGGAATATTGATGATAATTCCAAAGAAGAAAATAACGATGATAACTTGTTCGATCATTATCCGGGGAAGTTGTCGAGGCTAGCAATTGATAGACTTGAAAGGGTATGATGTACTGATTTCCGATTTTTAGTAGGCTGATGTAATATCTTAATACTTAATTATTAGTAATGAGTGATCTGTACTAAGACAGTTCGTCTTTCAATAGGTTGCGGTAATAGTCCTTAATTTATCGTTTATAAAATCCAATGCAGTTGTTTTGTCAAATACTGATGTATGCCTAAGGTACTTATAATTTTGAACCATTTGGTAAGATTTGTTTAATGCTACAAATATAAACTAACTTGGCTTTTATAATCCATTTTATAAAAGATTCCTGTTACTATGCATGTGTAGTAATATTTCATCACTAAGAAGTAACGCTTTAGAAACGCTAAGCAACTTATCTCCGGAGGTAAAATGAAATTCTGATGATCTGGTCGCTTGTTATCAGGAGAATTTGATACGTGAATCAAACCGTGATAATTTTATGTTCATGCTTAGATATCGCTGGAATCACCGACTAATTATCGAACTCAAATCTTATTAAAATATGTTTGGAGACTTATAAAATCGATCGATAAGCAAGATATTCTGAAAGGTATTTAATTACTAATTGTTTAGTTGTCAGGGTATTAAACTGCGGTAGTCTTAAACAAACATTTTGTAATGACGAACGGGTATGACCGCTACGTTTTTAGCAGTATCATCACAATACTACATTTCGATATCTTGATTTTGTAGTGCCTTGCAAATAGATACATATATATACATATCACCGATTGATTTTCTTTCAGGAATGGAAATAACTGCAGGCTTATGTGAGAATATTGATCATAGTGAAGTTATATCTAATGTCACCGATTCAAGTATTTATAGTGTAGTTATTAATTATTTAACAGTTCCTGATGTTCAGGTGAGAAGGATGTCAGTATTTACTCTTTAAATTTTGAGCACTTAATTCTTAGGATTTACATTTGGCTTATAAGTTTTAATGGATTGAATTTGTGCTTTTTTTTATCTCAGCTTCTCATTACTAGCTTAGATGTTCTTTGTGCCTTAACTGGATTAGGAGAAGCTACATGCTGTCAAGTGTTAGCAGTTAATCACTCCATTGGTTAGTCGTCTTGAGTTATTATTGTTACGTTACTAATTTCGAATATTGTACTGTGTTATTTAAAAGTATTGGTGATAGACGCATAGCATGTAATGTCATACCAGTGATGAAAATGCCTAAAAATATCTTTATCATCAGTCAACTATCAATTATCATTATTTGTAGATTTATTGGTCAGTCTGGTAAGCCTTGATGTTCACAAATTCGGCGAAGAGGCCATGGCTGGTATTTTTCTTTTCGATAAAAGATCGCAGATTAGCGCCTCCACAATTGCACAAGCGCAGCCACCTCAGGTGTCAAGTAATAATATGGCGGATATAGCAGCTATTATTAGCCCTGTAGTATCTCGATCAGCCGAGGAAATGTCAAGAATAGATCGAGAAAACGAAAATTTTGCACATGCATGGTCTGTATTGGCTTCTGTACCCATCAAAATTATATTGAAAACCTTTAAATAATACTAATATTTCCTTGTAGGTTAAATGCAACTTACGATTGTTGTACCGGTGGATATGTACCACGGAGTGGTATGTACTCCGATTACTTGGCTACCTGCAATAGACTTAGTATCACTGGTATCGTTAATTCAACGACATTTAGTCGCTTAATACACGAAGTATTTCCATCTGCGGAAATTAAGCGTGTTACCTATGGTAACACAAATCAATATTTTTATACTGGTGTTCGGAAAAGGGCTCGACCGTTGCCATTTACTTATACTCCTGGTAATTACTACGCTTAAGCTTTATTCACAATGTATGTTGGTTATTATTTTTCTCATTCATATGATTATTCCATTAATAGGACATTCCAATGTTAATCGAACGCCAACATTACCTGTAATGAATAGTGTTGCTCGGACATCTACTGTTGTCGGTACTGTTCAGGGACGTCAAATGCCTTACATGACTCCCACTGTGCAACCTTACAGTGGAAGTATGGGTAATATAACTGCTAATTTACAAAGAATAGACACTAGTACTCAAGGTGGAAGTATGGGAAATGTAACTGCTAATTTACAAAGAATAGACACTAGTACTCAAGGTGGTGGTATGGGTAATATAACTGCTAATTTACAAAGAATCGACACTAGTACTCAAGGACCGCAGTTCTCTATCGATTCGCAAAAACAAAATTCTCAGTTAGGCGCTATCCGACTACCTAGTCAAATGTTGAAAAAAACTACTCAATTTGTTCAAATGCCGTTGGCGAACCCTAATATTCGTAATAAAGGGTTGTCTTCTGGAAGCAATTATGCATCAACTGGACCAACTACTTTAAGACAAGAAAATTTTGGTAGTAGTAACAAAGTTGTCGCTTCTCTATCTTGTGACTCCACGCCTAGTTCTATGACTAGTAAAGATTCTGCCGCAACAACAGCTGATAGCGTCGCAACAGTACACGCAAGTTTAGGTAGTAACCAGCCTGCTTCTACTAGTCTTTCGACTTCTTCCGTTAAAGTACAAATTTTATCTGATTGCTCTTTTCGATTTCTGCATCCTTCAGGCGTAAGTAATAACGGTAGCAAAGACGACGATAATACTAACGGAACAACCAGCGAAAGCGGTTCCAAGAATTGCAACATTACAGAGAAAGCAAGCATTAATTTACCAAAAGTTATTGGTAACTTACAGAATGGTGCAACCTTACAATTTCGCAAGGATATAACTTCTACGCATGATATATCTATTTCCAAGGATTGTAACAAAGGATTTAATCAGAGATTTGAAAATTCTGAATTGCAAGGGTTGAATAATAATAGTAATGGAGAGAAATCGGTTGAATTAATAACATCATTAAAGAGAAAATCATCAATAAGTCAAATAGATAATAAAGTTAATGGACAACTAAGTGTTGATTTGACGTTATCGACTGATAATCATGAACAGTTACCGAATGCTGGCATTACCAGTTCTAGCACGACGACAATTAAACCTACACAGGCATACCCTCAAGTTAGCCAAGCGAACGGTAATTGCTTGAATAAATTAGACACTACTGAAGAAGATACTGCAGCTACTGGTACTTCTAAACAACAGACGGAAAATGCAACGTACCTTTGCAAATGGAACGATTGCCAACGGTACGTTACATACAGTAACTGCATATGCGCTTTACATACATTGTTTATCTAGCAAAAGAGTATTCAAGTATGGTTATTCTGTATCGTAGAATTTAGATATCGATGTGTTGATCATTCTTTTATCTCTATAGGCATTATGAGAACGTGAAGGATCTAGCTAGTCATGTTTATAATGTGCATGCTAATAATTCTCAAGGATTTTGTGGATGGGAAGGTTGTTTAAATGACACTACAAAACGTGTCAAAAGAGCTCGATTCTCTATGATATTTCATCTACAGGTTAATTTATACTCGTAACCTATTTTAAGTAAATTATGAAGTTGAAAAATATTTATTTTTCGATTTACGGTGTCGCTTTTAGAAGCACATAAAAAATTATGGTGAAATATCAAATGAAAAAATTACTAGGAAATCGTATGTACCTCAAGCAAAGATTCCACTCACAGTACGCGGTTTATAACTTTGATTTCTATTTCATTAAATGGTGTATCAACGTTTTGAACTTATTTCTTCTTTGTACAAAGGTGGAAAATGAACTTCCGTTAACAAAATGCGTTCGGTTAACAGCCGCATTAACGTTACGCAATTTGGTTAAATTTACTCACGAAGCTAAAACGTATGTAGTATCAAAAGCTACAGCTATTGATATCAAAATTGATGAAAAAACTTTTGTTTGCCAAGGAATTGATTTTGAGCTTTTTCTGTCAGTCTTCTTAGGCGGTACGAGCAACATTTGGCATCTTTGGCCTTTGATAACCTGGAAGCATCTTCGGCGCTCGCGTATTGTTTATTTGAATTAAGTAAAATTCCTATCGATAGCAACCGTTAGATTATTTGATCGGTAAACGTATTTAATTTTGATATTAATATTTTTTCCTTATCCTAAGTTAAGGAATGATACTGTATTATGTCGAAAAAATTGTAAACTACAATATGGCTGTATAGCAAGATCGACTAGTGTACTGGTGTGTTATATGCAGTACTTATGTGCCTTGTACGTTATATCGCTTCGTCACTTGATCGCATCTGCTTATATTTTTATAGCATATTTTGCCTTTGTTATTCTATATCTGCACACCAATATCTGTTCAATTCTAGTATAGGAAAATCCTGGTAGGTCAAATAGGATGATAATGTATTCGAGTTGGAAATTGCAGTTGGCCTTGATATTTTTCTCTATGAGTTCATATTAATTACAGAAATGTGATTCTAAAATGTTCAATTACTTGCGCGTTCAACTATATTTCTATTTTTATATTATTGTTATAGTCAACATTGTATTTGTTCCATCAATATTTGTTTACTGTACTATACATGACTTTAGGATGATCTGTTACTACCAATGTATTTGTAGTGTAGATTTATTGCCAATAGAGTGATAATGTACTGGTACCTTTGTAATAAACATAAAGTTGATGCACACCTAACGAGCATCCAAAAATCGAAACGATTTGTCGTCGTATGCGATACTATTACCCGGCTGTATTTGTATAATTGTTTCATGTCACTTTTGGTTAATAAAGATCACTATTCATTTGTTCAAACCATCGCCATTGAACTATTTAAGTATTAGTAAGAATTTATAGCCAAGATAGTAAAATGATTTGATCATGATACGCGTGTAAGTACGCGTGTCCTGTTTATCTACCGGGTTGAACACCCGCAGTATCATAAGGACATCTTGCTGGTAGTCCGTAGAGCAGATTGAGACACACCTATTGTATAGTAATCTACTGTCAGGAATTTCAAACAATTTATAGCATCACTGCAAGGAAAGTAGGAAATAATACACGTTTGGTACAGAAACATTCATTACTAACATAAATTGACTCCTCCTGCAGGTATAGCAATGCAATGCAATGCAAGCGTGTATTATTGGTCATGAAAGTTTTATCTAAAGACGTATAAATAAAGTAAATCAACTGGCTCAGTGTATGCTGTAGTATCAATCTATCCATTCAATTGGAAGGTGTATATTATTTTTTTCGATTATGTAGGGACTGAGCGTAATTCCGAAATAGCAGTGGATACGAATTGATCAATCATGGTGTGGAACAAGTTGCTGCTGACAGCTGTTGTCACATGACAGCTGGATACAGTACTGTACTGTAGTTCTATCAGGCTGAGAGACTTTCATGGGCGTTGGAGTGAATTTACTGAGTAGCTTGTTCTGTATGATACAGTCATACTGTACTGTAGACTCAGTTTACAGTGCTGTATAGTAGTAACTTCATCAGAATTTTGAATCGGGCCAAATTTTCGTCCAATCTACAGTACAGTAGCACACTGTTCTGCTACTAGCCAAATTTTTTCGTCCAATCTACAGTAGCACACTGTTCTACTACTAGTCCTACTGCAAGGATTAGTCGTCGGACGCTGGCATGTGCTGGTATTTACAGTACATTGTACAGTACCATACAGTACATTATCCTGTATGGGCACGTGTCAGTGACGTCACTTCTGCTAGCCACTGGCACTGCAAGCTGGTTGGTAGTCCTGAACAATCCTACTTAGCGTATCGCAGAAGCCTTGGCATACAGTATACAGTACTGTACAGTGGCTGTACAGTACAGTACAGTACAGTGGCTGTACAGTACAGTACAGTACAGTACAGTACTGTGTCACGGCACTCAGTACTCTACTGTATCCACTGTACCCCAAATACAATTGAACTTCACGTGACATGCGCAGTGTACAGTACGGTATTCCAAGTTTTACGCGTAACCGTACAGTACAGTACAGTATAGTATTGTGTACTACTGTACAGTACAGTATGTCACGGCACTTGGTACTCTACTGTATCTACTGTAGTGTACAGTACCCCAAATACAATTGATCTTCAAGTGACATGCGCAATGTACAGTACAGTATTCCAAGTTTTACTCATGACCGTACAGTACTGAGCCACGGCACTAAGTACTCTACTCTAGCCCAAATACAATTTATCTTCACGTGACATGCGCTTGATGTTTCCTTTCGCCAAACCCGAGACGTTGATTCATAGCTGATTCCTACTGCCTCCAAACTCGGCAGTCGCCATAGCGGAGTAATCAAGATTTTATTCAGAACAGATTGCCAGCTGTAAACCAACTAAATCCTATCAAAATGGCTTTATCAGATACAGAAGTCCAAAAGCAGGTAATGTTGCCACAGTGATTCGCGTAGTACCGCATCCAGTTGAGGATAAATGAAATTTTGTTCAAGCCATTTATATTGAGCTAACCACTTTCATGTCAATATGGCGTCACCCTAGATCCACCATATGATGGCCTTCATCGAGCAAGAAGCCAAAGAAAAAGCGGATGAAATCGATGCTAAGGTGATTATAAAATCCTAGATTCAGGCTTAAATACAAAAAAATGAATTCTTCCATCTTTGGCAATAGCACCTTCAATAAAATGTTGTTATTTGCGATAGGCCGAGGAAGAATTTAACATTGAAAAAAGCAGATTGGTACAGCAGGAAAAGTTAAAAATTTTAGGCTTTTATGAAAAGAAGGAGAAACAGATTGAACTTCAGCGTAAAATGTAATTATAATCTTTCTCAACGGATGACAGTAACTTGAGGCGATTAAATAATATCGTAAATGCTTATTCGTACTGTATACTCGTATGTACGGTAGGATTATGCCTCCCTTCAGTGATTGACGTACACCGTGCAATAATAACTGCCAGTGATATCTTGCTACATCACTTTGATAGCGTAACTCAACATACATTTCTATCAATCACAGACAACACTCCAATATGTTGAATCAGTCGCGTTTAGCCATTCTTAAAGAAAGGGAAAACCTTATTAAGGTATGTACTTCCTATATGGATTATCATGAAACGATCCAATCGTGGGATTGCAGATATTAACAGGACTGGACTGTAGAAAAGACATCAATACCAATGTTGAATGGAACAGAGATAGATCGATTCATCAACCTCAAAGCGTACTTTTCTATTTTAAGGCTATAATGGAGGATACAAGAGTCAAA
Organism: Trichoplax adhaerens; assembly: GCF_000150275.1. Classification (NCBI taxonomy): domain Eukaryota; kingdom Metazoa; phylum Placozoa; class Uniplacotomia; order Trichoplacea; family Trichoplacidae; genus Trichoplax; species Trichoplax adhaerens. The sequence continues at coordinate 7,277,650 of NW_002060945.1, read as the reverse complement.
CTTGGAGCAGCTACTAAGGATCAAGAGAAATATAAGGGTTTACTACAAGGTTTAATTACACAGGTAAATTGTTCATTTATTGAAACTGCCACATGGAACTGATCGTAAACTAAATATCTACGTTAATCAATCTTTCCTACTATCAGGGCCTATTTCAATTATTAGAGAAAACAGTCATAGTTCGTTGTCGTCAAGCCGACTTGAAACTGATTAAGGTATGACTTATTCATAGCGTTAAGTTGATGACTTAGCTTGATCAAGCCTTCCAAGATCATCGATGCATTTCTAGCAAATCGATCGCAGTTTCTAAACTCTTGATGTCAAGACTATGTACTAAATATTTTAACTTTTCAAATTATAGGAAGTCATCGGAGATGCAGTTAAAGATTATAAGAACGCTTCCAAAAGGGACATTGTTGTCAATGTTGACATTAAAGAATTTCTTGGATCGGAAATGTAAATATAACAAGTAGCATTAATTTCGATATCCATGAATATTACTCCAAGTAAAATCTCTTCTATTTCCATTGCGTTTGCTGTAATTTTATGTTCCTAACGATAATGTATGAATTGGTCAATGCATATATTAATTATTTACCCTTGGTTAATATCCGTCATTGACATAATTTACTGTATTCGTATATTCTAGCTCTGGAGGTGTTGAATTGCTCACACCGTCTGGAAATATTAAAATTTCCAATACATTGGAAAGCCGCCTTGAATCCCTTTATCGTCAAATGTTACCGGAAATCAGAACAACTCTCTTTGGTGCCAATGAAGGCAGGAGATTCACAGATTAAGATTTGGCTACCGTCAGTCTTTTATAGGCTAGTTGCTCTTATGGGATGTTACTATAGCAGCTTATTTCATACGCATATGTATTGGTTGCTAATATTTTAAGGTGTTTTTTATGTAACTGACTATAACAGTATGTTGAAAATGCTTCTAATACACCTAAAGTTATTAGTTATTAGATACGTAGAGAAATTTCAGAATGTTCGTAGTTTTTAAAAGATATAAGTAATTTTTAATAGATGTATAACCTTGATGTCTTAACTTATTATTCATTGTGATGATGAAAGTAAATTGGCTATTGATATATTTAAAGTAAGCAATTTGGTTGTTGAAACCATAAAAGAATTAAGCCTTACCGATAATTCAACTCGACATCGTTGAAAAAGCTGTACTATAATATAACGTTACCGCAAAAGTAATAAAAAAATCGTAATCATTCGCAAAGTTTGTATGAAAATTTGCTTCGTGTACTAAATATGTACTCATATAAATCGACAGATTAGAATTTTTTTATTATTGTAATATATTGCAACTGTGTAAAGAAGTTTCTTGCAATTTTTGCCTAGCAAGTCCTTATAAATGGGCTTCACTAGTTATATACTGACACATGTTAAAGATTGCCAAAGTTACTATCTTCAGAAGGTATCTACATCCATAAGTGAAATGAAAATAGACTAATTATACTAACAAATACAGGGGAATTGCATTGCATTACCTAAATTACTAACAATGTGACACTCATTATCACTAGAATACACGGTCCATATTCGCATCCAAATAAATCAGATTGTGTAAACAATTGGTATAATTTAAACTTATTTTTTAAAATCACATGCACATTCCGCATTTGAGCCGTGGCGATCTATATGCAGTAGTACTGCTATATACAAAGTATTCCCATTCAATTATGCTCGGTAAGGTTATAATAATTGTTATATTTATACATAGTCCTTAGGCATTTACAATATATGTTAAATATTAAAAGAAATTAATAAACAGTATCATCTCAGCTAATGGCACATATTATGGTATACAATGCAGCATCGAAAGTGGCAAGACCACACTTAATAAGACGCAATACGTATTTTAAAGAATTCTCCCTTAGTTGTTTCTATAATGTTAAAGCCTTAAACCTTGCAATTATACGTAAGTCCTATGTTACATTAAAACAACCTTACTCACGAATCTCGTTACGAGAATCTATATCATATATTATTCTGAAAATGGACTATCAAAAATAATTGTCGTTAAATATGAAGCAGTTGTATCATTATTCTTTCAGAGTTGAAAAAAATGTAGTGATTACCACCTAGAGAGTAGATTCATACCTAAAATTTAAATAGTAAGAGAATCAAGATAGCTTAACTTTTAATTTAATTAATTTTTAGATTAGAATGAATGTCAATTATACATGAAGACATTGCAATAATGATCACAAAGTCATCATGAACGTACTGCCATATGATATGCTAAATCATTAAAGCTGGCAATTGTTGTATTTAATCTGTGGCAAATCTCTAACGTTATTTGCTATGAAAATTTAGTAATTTCTTATCTGTACTTACAATCGCATTAAATGCTACACGTACCTCTGAAAGGTTAGCACAGCTATGATGCTAAAGACTGCTTCAATAGCGATAAATGCTAATTGAATACCACATGTTATTAACTCTGCACGTAAAACATATGTTTGCCACAATAGTAGGAATAGGAGACAGAACGTAATAGGAATCGATAGGCCTATCGATACTAGTAAGTTAATCTTTCGTTCGGTAAGATTGCCTTTCTGACCTAAATTGGGTTCCATTAATGATGCATGATTTACTAAATTATCAATAATATTATCTAGAATGTTTCCATTATTGTAAATGTACACATTTCAAGTAACTCTAGCTAAATAGAATCAATTAAAATATAGTCATGCATATCATATTGGCTAATGACTAATATCATACTAATATCATGATATTCCTAAAAGAAATGTTTATTTAAGTATCTTAGATACTGATCATGGAGATAAGATAGCAACGTGCCAATGTGCATTTGCATACCGAGAAAAATTCGAGTACTTTCCACTGCCGCCATTAAGAAAAGTAAGATTAATTCTGCTGTTAGATTTCCTGCTGGATAAGGCAATACAGAGCCTATCGACAATGAAGTAATTAGTTATACTCATGTAATAATTAAGCAAAACTTGTCTAGCAGCTAGTAAAATATGTATGTCCATTCATAATTAATCAAAAATGAAATAATTTTTCTACCTTTGTAGATATACATTAGTAATTCTACAATCCAAAAGAAACCGAAATACCATAAATTTAAGTACAATAGAATTTGCAGTGGTAGCGATGATAGCTGAGAAAAATATTAAGGATGAGTAGCTAACAGCAATTTATATATTACATTGATCTTCTTAGCATTAAATTGTCTCTAAATTTAAGACTGGACTTGTACGATATAACAACAACGACCGCATATCGGTATAGAAGTTGATTTCGTCGTACTAGAATGGTTTCATATAAACACATACCGCTAAAGGGTTAGTTTTAGATCTGAAATTTTATAAGATAGATCATTGCTGTTATTAGCGGTAAGTTATAGTTATGAAATAGTACTTTATCTATATGAAAATTATGAAAACAATTTAAGTAGTATTTTATTTATCTGATTTTATAATCTATTACGGGTGGTGCATGCGCGAATTAACGATGCTAGTGAAAACGTAATTGAAAGGAATATTGAAAAGTTCATTGACTGGAACTTATGGTTTTTCCAGTACATATATCAGTTAAAGTTACAATTTCTTCAGAAATCGCAAATAAGACGACTAAGGTGGCTTAAATCCATATAAATCTGACTTTACTAACCATTGTGAGCAGTGCACGCGTATTGATCATGTTAGTGATACCGTATTTGACAAATGTTGGAAAGATTACTGATTAGAACATACAGTATGTCCGATTATATATAAATTGCATTAAATTGTACGAACTAAAGCTCTTCTTAATCAAAAAAAATTGTGGATACGCTAATATTTGTTTTCCCTAAAAGTAAACGTAGGAATATTTCACATTAATAACGCAATTTTTCAAAATTATTTAATAAGAATAAGCAAGAAGAAATAAATAGGATGGAAATACCTTGACTAGACGTTGTTGCCATAATTGAAGTTAAAATTATTCGATGTCAAAATCTTTACGATGGTGTTTACTTCTACTTTTGAATGTACTTGTACCAACGTTTTGAGAATCAATCCCTTCTTAGAAATGCAGAAGTATCAATTGGAAGGACTATAATGAGTTGTGAAAGATAATTTACTAGCTGTATCAATAGTTTTATAATCTTTGAACTAGTTATTTATGAGCTTGTTAGTACTCTATAGCTAGTAGAAAAGTTTCAAATTGTATACTTCAAAATGGAAATAAGAGCTACAAAAAATAGCGTATATCTTCAAGCACTTATTTTAAAGACTAGCTATACGGTGATTATAGAAAGTAACTGTCACATTATGACTTGAAATAATATACTTAACGGTATGCAACACAGACGCGCGGACACGCAGACAGGGTTTTAAAGCTTATCACTAACTAGGACTGCTACCGCGTAACTTGTAAAATCTATATAGTAAGCTGTATTGTTCTACCTAATGATGCATTTTATTATTTCAATTCATCAAAAGTCTGAATATTATTTGCTCTTTATTCTGCAGTGTTAGTCAGAATCACCAGTATTTCCCAACCAGGTTAATAAGGTTGCAGTAGTCAGAATATACTATTGTGTGGTGATTAAACGTGTATTCCACCAGATGATGTGATCACACGTGTTATAATTGTGATTATATATATATGTATAATATAGTCTAATCATATAATGTATCAATTGATCATATCAATGAAATCAACTTATTTTCTTATATTAAATGTATTCTTGATTAATATCGAAACGATCTCATATCTTAGATCGTCTATGACTTCATCAATTTCAGATCATGAAAAATTGTTTTCAAGTAGAAAGTTTTTGGTCGAAGTACTACATCTTTATCTCACTAAAATAATAAAGGTCTGCTTTTTTATACACGTCAAGTAAAACTGAAGACTTTTTAAATACGAGAATTAAACCCTTTACTGAATCAATTGTCGTATTAATTGCTCTGATAAATCACTTGCAATCTTCTTGGATCACCTTTATTTGTAAAATTGGCTAAGGAGATATTTTACTACAAATTTATATTACGCTTGCATGAGTATGAACATCATACTCACTATCTCTAGACCACAGGAAAATAACAGATAATTAGAATTGAACCGGTAACTCATATCCATTATAGCTAGTAAATTAGGCCCATATCTATGGATGATACAGCTATAATTTAGCGTATGACAGTACTTTATAAGCTATAGTAATATGAATTTCTTAATGTTATATGATGATATGGTTTCTGAAACCTTTCTTACGAAAATCCAATTTTAAAATGAGACTCAACATTGGAAAGCCAAACAGCTACGTAATTGCAGCCAAAACAGTTTTTATTCCAAGCGTATAATAATTTCGATATTTTGTATATAATAAAAAAGCAATCTCTGTAATCAGTACATGAATATGAAAATATGAGCCACGTTAGTAACCAAGACAACATTTTCATTTTAATGGGGACTAAAAGTATAAATAACAAGCCCAATAATATTAAACAGGTTTAAAATCAGCTTTACATCTGCTCTTGCCGTCAGTAATCATTATGAAGACGATATAGGTGAAACAATAAGCTTTAAAGAGGGCAAAGGCCTCATAGTGAGATAAAGCCTTCTTGTAATTTCTAGATCTGGTACTAGACGGAAAGAAAAGTTACTTAACAACAAAGATAAGATACATTTTATTTCGGTTATAGCAAATTTAGCGCCTATACAAATTCGTGGCCCTGCGAGAAATGGCATAAATGTATAAGGCTTGATATCTTTAGCGGTAGTATTCCATCTATCTGGATCAAATTTTAAAGGATCTTGAAAATATTTCGAGAATCTATAATTGTGGTTAATAGTAAAGAAATACTTTAATTTGATATTGCTATAAAATGTTCAGGTTTAAATCATAATAAACAGCACTTTCCATTCATACTCTTATCAATAATTTAAAAACGTACTTATAATATATTAAAAGTAATTACAATAGTACATGTTCTCTAGATTAGAAAATCGTTCCCAACAAAGCTATAACCATGATCTACACTAGCTACTGTTGTAATTTATAATTACCGATGGGGCGGTAAAAGTGTAACAGCAGTTCCTTTCGGTATAAAATAATCTCCAATCATATCATCCGCTAACGCTTCTCGAAAAGTTACTGGCACAGGAGAATATAGCCTTTGGATAAATGATGAAAAATAACATAAAATGGACTACGGTAACTTATATATTACTTCAGCTGCCACGTAATACATATTAAACTTAGCACTACTACTTATAATATGAAAAATTCATTAGAAACCCATAATGAGTATTACTATTAATGCGCTTAGGCAGTAATAGCTTTATTACCTAAGGGATTCCTTTACAACACTGTCCAAATATGTCAATCCATCTAAAATGTCCCATGTAATGTTATCACACTGATGTAGAGCTTTATAAATTTCCTGGCGAGCTTTATTCTGAATCTCAGGTTTGCCGGCTAATGCATATAAAGTCCAAGCTATAGCTACACTTGTGGTCTAGAGAATGATAAATTTATTAGGTAATTCGTAAACAGTCGAAAGATGAATGTTCGTATAATTTTACTAGCTACAAAGCACATTAATCACGTAATATGTACTTGTACGAACCTCATGACCGGCGGCCATAAATGTCATTATATGATCTTTTAATTCTGTTTCCGTAAAGCCTGTATTATTGTCTTCATCTCTTAGGGATAACAAAATATCGAGCAGACACTTCTCCTCATCTATCGGAGTTAAAAAAGTACACAATATTTCTAAAAAAATCGATAATTTTTGAAATTTTAGAGTAGCTCGCTACAGTCCTACCGAGAGTTTCTTTTTCTAATCTTTCTTTAATGACTCTATTGATTGTGTTATGACAAAGGGAGAGAACACGCTTTGTTTTCAAATTGCCAGGCGTAGGTAGGTAATTATAAAATGGAATGAAGAATGTCCAACTGTAAGATTAATATTAGAACATTTATAAGTAAAACCGCTTTAATACAACAGCAATTTAATCCAATATAACTACTATTAATAGATACTCAAATAAGTTTGGTATATACAGTATACGTTTAATCTTTGTTTTTCTTTTCATTATTTGAGATTATGTCATATGCAGCTACCCTTTCTTCCTATTAAGGCTGCGTTAGCATGTATCACTCTTATGTCTTTATATTAGAAGAGCTTACTCAAAATCAAGACCTCCCAAGACTTTAGCAAAGGCAACCGAAGCTTCATTAGTCGGATCTTCTAATGCATTGCACTCATAATCAAAAGCGCTCTTGCATATTATATCCAATGTGACCCGGCTTAAATCCTCATGCACTTCTAGTATAGCTTCTTGACCACCACAATTATCAATTCTGCTTTGCCAATACTCAACCAGTGCTTGTGCAAATCTATGAAATATGGGCACTAGCTCTAGTATGATAAAATAAATAGTTTATTATGCATTTTTTTGGCTGATCATGATATATAATTACTGATAAAAGGAGCCATGATTAAATCGGCGGCTATCAATAATAATTTTTACGCTTTCTATATTTTATGAAAGTGAGTTCTTTTATAAGAGTGTCATTAAAATTATTCAGAAAAATAATAAGACCTTGTCAAAATAATGAGAATGTAGTACTTATTGGGCTCTTTGCTAGAAAAGTCACTAACCCTTAATTTTGCTGTGTTTAAAGGCTGGATTTATAATTTTACGAGCTTTAGCATGTTTTTGGCCTTCTAGTAAAACTAGCCCTTCGCCAATAGCAGGCAGTAAGAACCTATATTATAGAAAGAAATTACTGAGGATATCATTTTGTTGGGAGTGATAGCATTATTACCACATGTCAAAATATTCGTCTCTACAGGTATGATAATACGACAATCAACGCAATACTGACTTACTTTTTCCCTTCCTCAGGTTTCTTGTATTTAGTGCAATTTGTAACTAAAACATGCTTTATATAATCGGGGTCAATCAAAGCGACTTTTTGATGATAAATAGGAAAAACATAACGCAATATACCACCGTACTGTTCACTCCACCTATTAATGATCAGATAAAGAATTTATTTAAGTTAGGATTTTGGAACACGTCCACATAAGAAATTATCAACAAATTAAAAATGAAGACAGTTAACGTCTAGTGCTGCACATAACTAGTATTGCTAGCATAAATTTATGTGCTCTGTAATATAATATCCACTTCGATCAGACGTATACTATAACTAATAATTCACTATCAATGTCTACAACTTCCCACTTCATACCAAACATTAGATTGATGAACTTGATTAATTCAATTGTATTACACTATCATTTTTCATCATGAAATTGATCCAAGTACACTTAGACCACGCCAGTTTATGAAGAATTGTTAGAATACTTCGTTGAAACTGTCGTACTAAGTATTCTAAGAACTTTTCATAAACTGGCAGGATCTAATGTACAGTACAGTACAGAACGTTTATATTATTATTTTTTTTAAATAAGGAATTAATCCAATAAGATATCTTATGTCTATACAATACAGTAGATATAATAGGATCGAATATTTAGATTACTATGAATGAAATGACTAAGAGCGTTTACGTACTTGATGTATGAATCGCCAGGTGGTTCTTTCATAATTGTAGAGACTTGACCGAACGGAGACCAAGTTGGTGGGCCAGGAATCTGAGATAACAGAATAAGATTAGCAAGACAGGTATTGGCGAAGTTAAAGGCTTACACTCACAGTTAGTCAATTAAAAATCGATTCAAAAGACCGCGATAATATTTCGCTTTCTATCAGTCTAAACAATATGTAATAACAGGTAACAACATCCTTATCTAAGTGATACTTGGAGATAAACTCTGTCGATGTTAGCAGGACTTACCTCGTACAACGGTGATGTCAACATCTCTACCAATTGCTTAATTAAATAGCCAATACATAACGCTATACCCATGGCTACCCATGTCATCATATCGGAAGGAATAGGACTTGTATTGGTACTAGTCGATTTTTCCATGCTGCCAAGTTTTCGATATGCAAGAAGCACCGTGATCAAGTATTGATGAGCCAAGAAATATTTTGATGCGTATTTATCGAATTGGATATTATGTGCTTTTATTTATCAATTTGCCAATTTGCCTATACTGTACACTGTACACACACAGTAGGAAGCAGTACCGTCAGTATCTTATAGTAATCCTTAGCAAAGAACAAGGCCTATTTATTTTGTTGTGGATACAACATCACTTTCTCATTTTGATGGGTCAAGCTGCTAGTTGCAGTACTGATCTGAGCACCTGATGAAATATTTCCGCAGTTTATAATATACAGTGCGAGAGAGAGAGAGAGAGTGTAGAGTAGAGACGATTTAATACTATTTCCTCTACGTCCTGTGCTACTGTATATTATGAATGGGGCGCAATGGACTCGTTAGTATTGTATACCGTATTGTAGCCAGTTTCAGCACTAAAACTGCCAGCAGGCTAGAGACAGTCTCTAATTAAGCGCCAAGTCTAAACAAAGTTCAAACTCATCATCTTTAGAAATCATTGTGCCTGCTGAACACTAGTCTGCTACTACAGTATTGATGTAAATAAGTAGCATCATGTCTACGCAAAATATACTTGGATTCCAATATGAGGCTTTATGCCATCGGAAAGGTAAGATCTATAGTACTATGGTACAAGTGTGTTGTATTGCTCCATGAAAGTATATCTATCAAAATACTAATGGTGTTGATCGATAAAAGTACTAGAAATAGATCATGACTTTACGAGTATGCAACGAATAATGAAAGAGTTATACCAATAGATTGAAAGATTGACATTATTTAACTACTACCAGTATTAGCTATCCTTTCGACTAATCTAAGCAATGAGATGCATATTCAATATTCTTCTTCTTTCCAGCTTCATTATGACAGTGTCATAGTATTAATCTTTCAGAAAAACAATCAAGTTTACATACGTAGGCTTACAGCTACCAATAGTAGCCAATTTAGAAGTGTTTGTAGGCCACCTGATAGAGCTTTAGAAAAGCTGATTATAACTCTTAAAGTTTGAATGATAGCCGATTTTGACACTCTATTGGGGCTACAGTATTTGAGTAATCACATGCGAAAATAGGGTAGCTAAATTTCGTAATTCTGACGTAGTACAAAGGTAGCTGTTTGCATATTCGCGTATACTTATGTACAGTATATTTGTCGTTACTAATGACTTAGCTCAACACTATAATCACTGTTATCTTGGTAGACGGATGCCTCGCTGTTCTAGGATCAACTCTTAGCAGCTCGAGATGGACTGGGTGCATTCAAGTATATCCCAACACCGTGTCCACTTCAACTGAAACGACAGAATATACAGCAGGTACTGGCCATCCAGTTTCCTCTATTAAAAGTAGACATACGCGTACGTAAATTAAAGCATCAATTGTTGTTTGACATAAGAAATTTAAGGTAACGCTAGTTCGTGGTACTCCTTTTTAAGCATAGACTGCTCAAATATTTATTCTTTCGTTAATAGTCTCATTTTGTGAGAACAGCAGTGCCGATATGACATGGTTTGATGAAGATAATCTTCTTGTCGGATCTGACAATGGAGAATTGGTCGTATGGCTAATGTTAGACGATGATTGTAGTGCTATGAAAAGAACTACCTCCTTTTTAGAACACAATAACTTAATATCATCTCTGGATGTCAACCGTAATAAAATTGCTGCAAGTGGATCATCTGATAAATCTATCAAATTATGGGATATTGCTAAAGAGACATCGATTGCTACACTTCATAGTAAAGCATTATATAAAATACAAATCAGTCTGTAAAGTTAAATAGGCTAATTAATTAATTAATCATGTCATAAAGTATGGAACATGATTTATTGTGTATTATATTATAATTTCTTATCATCTGATAACTTTTGTATATGTTCATAGAGCACTCAGCTGAAGTTACTTCTTTAAAATGGAATCCTACGGAAATGAATATGCTAATTTCTACGTCTTCGGTGAGATTAAACTTTCTTGTGTTAAGTATATGACTTGACTTATTGACTGCAGTACCAATAATTGATACTGAACATCTTGTTCAGTGATTAGAAATAAAATTTCTAGTATCCTGAAGTATCACCTAAAGTGGGACTTTGTATTAATAATTTAACCTATTTAAATGCTTTCCAATCAAAGATGGATCAATAGCGGTATCTGATATGAGAGAATCATCAACAAGTTATGCATTAGGTATCAATGTTTTAGTTGGGAAGCAGCTGGTTCTAGCTACATGCAATCTCAACTATAGCCTAATCTTTAAGCTTATAGCAGTATTGTTACTAAAATATTCATTACGTTAACAATAATATCGTACTAGGCATGAAGCTTGGTTTAGCTGCGACTGCTGTTACTAATTGCTCTAATGTTAATGGCTCGCAATTTGCAATTGGTAAGTCAATTGTGATGTATACTTAAAAGCATGACTATACTATGCATAGTAATCAATTTGCTAAATCGAATCAACCAATAGTTAGATAATCATTCCCTTTACTCATTTGTCACATCAATTAAAACTACATACAGTAATCACATGTTTATTTCATTTGAAAAAGGATTCGAAAATGGTAGTATTTCTTTATTTGATATTCGGCAAGCTAATGAGATAGTTACTTCAACGAATTGCGTTCATAAACGCTGGATCACTAGACTCTTATTTTACAAGGATAGGTATGATGAAGCATACATTATCGTTTAATGCACGAACGATATTTTCTGAATAGTAGCAACATAATTTTGCTAGGCATCAGGTGATTGTTCTTTATAATTCTGAAATTAGTAAAATTATATCGGCGTCCGATGATTGTTCAGTATCTGTCATTGATATCAATACAAGCGGATTAATGAATATAGTGTAAGTATTACGTTCACAACTATGGCATGCATCTTTCTACTAATCTTTAAAATGACCATCGCTTTTACTTTAATGACTTCTCTTCGTATTAATATAGTTATAAAGATTATCGTCACAATGACTTTGCCAAGGGATTATCGTGCTTGCCTGAAAAAAATTCTTTTATGTCTTGCGGCTGGGATTCTCAAATTATTGTCCATTATGAACACATGTTTACAAATTGTTCAACCTGAGCTGTTATTATAACTTTTATATAACCTTTAAAATTCGTGAATTACACTTTGTATATAAGATAGCTTAGACACGACGATTTTTGCTATTGCAATCAAATTTCTTACCTGAAAGATAGAGGTCTAATCAACTACCGCTTCAACAACGGTAAATTTACTAGCTGAAATATTTCAATTTACGAGCATGACATATTTTACGGATTCTGATAAAAAGTAAGCATTATCTGCATACTACTGAATAAACGTACATTGCACTCCTATCTTGAAATAATTAATGTCGTTAATAAAGCAACAATCTCTGAAGAGGAATCAAATTCACGTCAAGTTGTAACTTTGTTGACCTCTACGGAAACTTCTAAATACAATATTTGTAAGAGTTTTACTGTGAAAATTGAAATACTGATTAAGCCAATCAAACCAAACGCGATTTATCCTCAGTTCTTAGCTAAAAATTATTACGTCAACGATAAAATGCAGTATTAAAATACACTACTCTGAAGCGTAACTTGTGTATGTAAATAATTTTATATCGATAGCACATAACATAGCTATCTGATCATACCTAGTATGGGAACGTGCTTTTATTAAGAAAAATATTATTATCTTCAATACCTCAACGAATTTGGCCTAAAAAACTTATCAATATCATAAAATTAGATTAATCTTCCGTAAATTTTGGGCTAATGGAAAATTCACTGTATTGATGGATGGCTTAAATGCAGAAATGCATACTTATGTATAGTATTTCAAGGTTATTACTATAGAAATGACTTAAATATTTGGTGAGCTCATTCACGTTGAAGATAAAGTTGGTAGTATATCTTTTAGTTAATGCGATGACCTTCGAAATCAATCATTTAACGAATTATAGTAATGACCTTACTAGTTACTAGTTACTTTAATATTTACAAATATTAATACGGATGCTACAAGTAGTGCAAGGCTATTACAACAGCTTAAAGGCTAAAAAATTCAGTGAGTTATATATAAATCGAATTCATTATTACATCTAATGAAAACTTCTATAACCGTAATAGCTTGCTGTAAGAATTATCAACGGTCACATTGCTGAAATCTTATTACTAATTACAGTTAATCTTCCATGAGCTACGCTAACGTAACAGTTGAAGAGCACCGCAGCTAATATCGTATATTTTGTAAGCAACTTACCAGTTGTCACAGTGTGGAAACCCTAATAACAACTACTGTGAATCTTTCCATGTGTTATGCTAGCGAAAGATTTGAACGGTATCCCGGGGAAGCTAGGAATGACTGAATAGTCGGCACAGAGCTGAAATCTTATTACTGCTGTAATTATAGTAAATCTTTCCATTTCTAATATACATGGAAAGATTGACTGCAGTTACAGTATACATATTGTGTATATTACAAGCATACTAGGAATTACCCGTTGTCATAGTATTAAAATCCTAATAATGACTGTCATGATTCTTTCCATATGCTACGCCAATGTAATATTGGGGTCGTAGCTATGATCGCATATTGTATTTTAGCAAGTATATTCGGAATTACTAGTTGCTACAGCGCTCAAGTCCCCCAAATAATTGTAGTACAGTAGCTAAGATCGTATATTAACAAGCATACTAACTAATATCATATACTACAAGCATACTAGAAATTAGCAGTTATCATGTTGTTTAAATTCCAATAATAACGGTAGTCAATTTTTCCATGAGCTACACTCACCTGATATTCGAATAGTAGCTACTGTCGTCTATTGCAAGCATATTCGAAATTATCAGTTGCTACAGTACTCAAATCCCAATAATAACTGCAGTGAATCTTTCCATGAGCCATGCTAACGTGATATTCGAATAACAGTTCACAAACCTAACATGGTGTATTAGGAAGCATATTAATTATTGTGTAGTAGGAGGCTAGAGTAAAACTAGAAGAGGTGTAGATTCCGACTTACTTTCATTATCATCGTCTATCTTATTATAAGACGACTTCACTACACTAGGAATTACTAATTGTCACAGTGATCAAATCCAATATTAACTGTCGTGAATTTATTTTTCAATGAGCTACGTTAACGTAATATTCAAACAGTAGTTAATATTGTATATTTGCTAGCATATTTACTAATATCATATACTGCAAGCATACTAGGGATTACCAGTTGCAACAGTTTTTAAATCCCAATAATAACTGCAGTAGATTCTTTTTTATGTGCTACGTTCATATCCTTATTCATTCGGTAGCTAATATCGCCTATTACACCACAGAGTTACTGTATTAGCCTTGTCATATTCTTTTCTTTCATGCTGTCATCATTTTGGCGTAAGGCTGTAAATACGATTACAACAGCAGCGGTGCAGAATATGATGGACATTGAAGTTTAATATAGCTCGAATGGAATGACAAGTTGAAAGGTTGACTACCTAAATTTGTGATGTGAGAGACGATATACCAGTGCGCTTCAGTCTTCTATTACCAAATATGATGTCGATGAACACGAAACTAAACCAGGTTATGGTACTGCAGTTGGTTTTCAAACTAGAGACGTTATAATTCTGTATTAATTTCTTCTATTGCTACATAACAAATGCTACAATTATTAACGGAATGACAATACAGTAGTAGGTTTTGCAATTGCGAGTATTTCTTTGTAGATTCCTGATTTAAAAATTTTGATTTTTTCTCTATCAGAATCCAGCATTATAGACAAAAATACCGAAAAATATTTTCTGCCTAAGGACTATAAAATAGAAAAATATCTCGTAAAGAAAGCTATATAACTTAAGAGCATCAATGGAATCCGTAATCAATAATTTTAAGAAACCTTTTTCCAAATTGGCTCATGGTCAATATTATGATGACAGGAAGGAATATTGTAGCCTTAGCAATCTTTGCCTTTTAGCAGATATAGCTTGTGCTCTCGCTGATTTCGATGCCGAATCTTCATCAACAAGGAATGAAAAAGTAACTTATCAACTGAGAAATGGAAGCAACATGTATATAGAAAAGAGAGCTGGTGAAGCAAATAGGTGCGAATCGTTGGTCAATATTTCAAATCTTGGTAGTAAAGAAATAAGAACGGATAGAAATGGGGATGGAAACATGCAGCAACCCCAAAATTTGTCATCTGCCAATCAAAAGTATTACAGAAGACCACGAACATCTTACTTTGTGCAATTTTTACGAGAAATGGTTGAGTGTAAGGCTTTTCAGCCATATATTAGATGGAGCGATGATGGTAGCACTTTTCATATTATTAATCCACCAGAAAAGTTTGAAAAGTGTGTGTTGCAAAATTTCCCCAAATATAAAACGAATAAATTTAACAGTATTGTTAGGCAATTGAATATGCATAACTTTAAGAAGGTTATTGGTCAGCGTAATCATTGTCCGAATTTTTCAACCTACAAAAACCCTTATTTCATACGAAGTAGGCCAAATTTACAAAAGTTAATTAAAGTGAAAAGACCTGAAAGATCGGACGAGAACATTACAAAGTGAAGATAGGCATTAGCGTATCATGTTATGATTTGGCTCATCATAAACGATTCCTTGATGGGAACATGAATTGAGTTATGGTAGGTGCAAGGAAAGAAAATTATTGTACAGACTATTTTAATGTGCTCGTATCCCCATGAAATAAGAAATGATAACTACAGTCATTGCAAAATTGGCAGTTGCTACGTTACTGATCTCGCTGTATTTTGTGTTCCTTTCCGCGTAAATAATCACCCCTATAAATTCAATTAAACTGGACATATTTATTAACGCTTATGACCATGTTGCATAATTGGTTTTCAACATGTTGAGAAGAATGAAGATCTGTCATGTATATTTTCGTCATTCTTATGTTTGGCCAGAAAGATGATCAAAAATTGACGCATCCTATCCGTTTAGCAAATTGTGGAATATGCCCGATGACGCAAACTGAACTTGTTGATTCGAATGTCGTTGCAAGTCTTGAACGCTAAATTCTAGTCAAAATTGATCCACTGAAATACTGTAATTATTGCGTGTTGAGCTATTTATCCATAGGCGAATAAGAATAATAATTCAAGCCGATAACTGGAAATTGATTTATTTTATTATAGAAGTAGAATAATTAATACCAAAATATATCGTCATCATCTTGTAATCGAATAAATAATTCGAATCACCGGTGTAGCCTATTTAACGGTATAATATGACTATCACGACACTCGTTATGATATTGTACTGTCTACTCGTTCAATAACCTCGTTGATTGCTGTAGAAAGGTATGTTCGGCAATAAAGACTGTTACGTCTTGTAGCAATCCCTGCTTTCATTTTTGCCCTCTTTCATCTATATATCCTATTTTTATATTCTACTTTTGCTGGCGTGACTTCAAAATCGACATGGCCTAATTGGCCAACATTTAACGCTATATGCCAAAATACTTTTACTGCCTTTCACTGAGTGCTTTCGCCAGTCTTAAACGTCTTTTTATTGGTGGCTAACTTAATTATTGCCGTGGTGGTCGGCTACGTCGACTGCATCTGCGCACAACTACATTATACTGGACCACGATTGTGATCACGTGATGGTAGGCTTGCGTTGCATGCAACTGTACTGTACACTGCTGTACTGTATGGTTTAGTACGGTACGGTAGAAGTGTATGTGTAGGCATGCGGTACAGATGTTAGTTTATATTTTCTCTCAGGCTTTTTCCTGCCTGGCATTTGAACAACTTCTAGCTGGAACTGTAGTTTGCTATCTAATGAACTGCTAGAATTCTCGCTCTGTCTTGCAAAATGCTCAATCTACATAGGACATTAAATCATGGTAAGTATCATTAGGTACATGATGCATAGATACTTGCTGATGAGCTTGCCCTTACATCGTATAACATTGGGATCAGTCTTGCCACGAGTCGTCAAAGTCGAGGCTTTCCAAGTCCAGTCTTTTCTAGCTACAGTATGTGATAAAAATCAACCAGTAGCCCCCCATTCGATCAATCATTTATGAGATGATACACCCCTTCAGCGAATAAATAGTAAGCTTGTTGATCTGCCACCCAATGTAGTAGCTATCAACTGTGGAAATATGTGCTAACAAACTTGCATTGATGTAGTAGGTTAATATCAAAATCATAGATGGTATACAATTAATGCCACTTTATCTACTATGGGATCTCTGGAGGGAAGTGCATGCCGCAATATTACAGAAATCTCAATAGTCATACATACAGTAGATCATAAAACCACTGTAGGTACAATTATAAATCGCAAGTTGATAACAATCTAAGATATAAAATGCTCCAACTGTCTCCATCTTGAAGTGGAAAGTATAAGTCTCATTACAATGGATACAGTAGTAAAGGACAGTACCACGGTATACAAACACTATCTGCAAGTACTTGGTTGCCTATAGCTACTCGTAAATTCAATTGCAGTACAACTTTTGATAATTATAATGGATCAAGTTATGCTGGTACATTAGTCTTTTTAATGCAGACGTAGTCTTTTGCCATATACGTATGCTGAAATGGAGGCAGCAAATCGATACTATAAAAATGCATTGGAATGCTACACATAGTAACTTCTCAGTGGTTACATCTCGATATTAGTAAATTCACCTTTAATTGATAGAGTTTATACAACGTACTAGTACTACACGGTATATGGGGACTAGCAAAGATACCGATTCGTATTACTACAGGTCTGAAAATTTACGATTTGTTCGATTAGTACTATTCTACAGTATTTCCTTTAGACTATACTATTATCATCATACAGAACCTGCAATTTGTTACTGTCAGGAGAGGACCCTGAGACAAAATTATGTAACAGCCAATATTATATATAAATTACAGGTTTGCTAAAACTATAACGTTTCCTACTGTGTCTCACTATTTACCTATATTCTTCTCCAATAAATAGTTTGGCATAAAACTATCGTAAATGGCTGTAGGCATGGAGAATTCTTCACCCAAGCTATGGGGTAAGTGGTAGTTTGCACCTAAATATTGCTATCTTGCATACCTTCTTGTAGCGAGCATACATCATGCTAAAGCTCTTTCGAAAGTTGTATATCAGAATTGTGCAATATTACTGTACATGGTCATCCATCGTCATATCTTAGTAGTAGGTCATATAACTGCACCACTTAGGTCAAATAAAAATGCTCGACTTAAAATAAGTATTGCATTATGATCGTTGCATCCCAACTTGTTTACCTAGATATAAGATGAGTAATGTCTTGGCTTCAATGTCTCATCGATTTCTATCAACGGCGCCACAGCCGGAATCGAAATTACCGCAGCGTGAGACGAAAAAAAGGTATGCGGGTAAGTTTCTACATAAACCTATCACCCCTAATACGTGTCTATAAATATACATATTACAACTTCTAAGCTCAACTTAAATAAACACCCTTTAACATTGACCTACTGTAACATACACGCATATTAGTTTAATGGTTGGGATTAAATAACGCATTACTTCCTATTGATGACAGATATAATAAAAAATGTTAACGAAGAAATAAAAAACCTACCGCAAACCTATGCAGTCGTGTATGTTGGTAAGTCCTAACAGATGCTATTATACAACACCTTAACTGTCTACATTGAATGATAATTGATCGATATAACCAATCACATATGCAGGTGGTCATCAATTCAAGATAACAAGAAACGATATCATAGTCATAAATCAAATTAAAGCGGAAGTAGGATCCGATATTATTCTAGAAAAGGTATGAAATACATTTAATGGAAGGGCGACATAATATCTTCACTACCTCGTTAGTTGAATATTACATTACATGTCTTCTTATTTAAAGGTGTTAGCAGCTGGCTCCAAGAATTTTACTTTAATTGGTAGGCCTCTAATAAGGTAAACGAATTTCAAGTTTATGTGCAAGTCATTTATTTTATTCAGAATTTATAAAAACATCAAAAAGGCTTTATGATGGCGAGATGTAAAAATAAATGACTATTATTTCTGTTCATAGTAATAAAATAGTCAAAGTCTCTGCTACGGTAGCAGAGCATACTAAAACGCCTAAAATAACTGTATTTAAAAAGAAACGTAGAAAAAATTACAAACGAACCAAAGGTATGCCCTTGATTATAAAGCTTGCTGCAGTGCGATATTTTTGAAAATCACATTGAATCTAAATTGATACTTTTATCTGGGTAGGTCATCGACAGAATGTCACCGTTTTACGAATTAACGACATCGAGTTACGCTCAGAATTATCATAAAATTTAATCTTTCCGCGCTTTGAATTATGAATCCTAATTTTAATCTGATATAATTTTAACATATGATATTGTAATATAGCATCTTTGTCATATGGACAGAAACAATAATAAATACAACAGGAAATAAAATAAATACGATATAAAGTATCTTAACCAATTACTGATATCACTATTTCGATATCCGATTTACATGCTTGCACTGCTATGCGGTATATTCGAAACATCGCAATAGCTCAAAGAGTGCAGCACAGATTGAGGTGTATAATGTTGAGTATCTTACTTGAAAATATGCACATGTCTAAGATCTAGTTCATATATGTCGTCAATTACGTTAATAAAGTAAATCATCAACATTGTTGTGTATAGAGTACAGTCTGTCAAGTATTTCAATAAGGGTGATTAAGACAGATCCCTCTACCTATTGGCACTGTAGCAAGTAATTGCTAGTCTTATCATGTAAAGTGGTAACAACTCCTAGTATGCAATACTATTGTAACCCTTACTAAATAAATTAAATATCGCAATTTGATTTAGGCTAACAGCATTATGTGGGGTAAGCAGGTACCTACGGCCGAATCGTTTGACACATTAACAAACGCGCACTATGAAGCATTATAAATGTAATGTTGATACATGGTAGTACCTACCAGACACTACAGTACCGATATTATCTGATCTCCGTATTGTAAGAAAGTAATTATTACTGATAGTATTATAGCCATTGTACTTGTTAAACAATTAGTGCTGATTTTAATATAAATAATTAATCAATAATCACAACAATACGCAAACACTGCTAACGGTCTACTATTCAGTAAAGGTAATCGAAAATTATACTGTAAAACTAATTTAACCGATGCCAAAGCAACAAGAAATCTGCACTACGAATTAACTGTTGGAATTAGCTCGTGCGAGGCAAGAGTTCATAACAAAGTTTATGAGAAAGTTTCACATATACGGTATCATTCATACGAATAATCAAAAGTTCTTTAATAGCGAAACTAAATTATTAAATTAACACACAGTCGTTGAGTCCAGTTATATCTACAGATAGTAAAATACATTTGTTTATAATAGTTAAGTTCAATTAGCTATCACTTCAAATAAAGTTTTTTGATTTAATTTTACCATTTCTAGAGTTCCAACATTTTAATCGGAATTAAGATTTTAATTAATTAATCAACCAGATGTTTTTTGTAATACAGTGATGTTCGAGTCACATATAATAGGGGTATTATTGATTACTGCATTATTTCTATTGTGCTAGGAGATAATATGTTCCTCACCATACAGAAGTATTAAAAAAAGGATACCGACAATGTAAACTAGATTGCATCTGTTCCTGAAAACTTTAAATTAATCTAGAAAATTCACATTTAGCCTATTACTATATTGTAGATAGTGATCATATCTTAGAATATATATGTTACGATAAACAATTTAATTATTAACTTGTTAAGAAATTCATATCGTAAACATTTTTAACCATCAGTCAAATCCATTATCTGGTAAATAAGTAATTGAAGATAATAACAGTCACCAAAGAAAGACACGTATCCCTGCAATAACAGCCCGATTTAACTGTTGTATTATAACAATAATATTCATTACATCAAATTATTATATCAGAAAACCAAATTGATCAAGATTATACAGTTGCTCTAAGAAGACTACTATACTGGGATAAAAAAAAAACATTTATCACTTTATAAGTTTTATTGTAGTGCAATAATGGAATCGCTACCTAAATGAAATTTATAGCTGTACAACAAATTACTACTAGCTAGTGTAGTATGTGTATGTATGGCTTTCACACGAAGTAAGTAATTATATTTTATTTTATTTTTCGAACTGTATTTGTAGAATAGAATTTGATACTTTGCCGTATTAAAAACCGTTGCAAGTGTACTTATCTAACAGTATTAGGATACAATTTATAAATTATAAAGATCTTTTTGAAGTTTTTGCTTTAAATAATGCCTCTACTCTGCAAGACAGTACAACTGACGTATAAACACTTCTGATTTTTTGATATAATTTTGTTATTATAATTCATAGTATGTTATAGTTGCTTAATCTATTTTGGGTGTTAGAAAATTACTTGGTGTCTCTTTAGAATTAATATATTCTCTTCATGTCGGTAAATCAAATTAACTTGATCTTTTTCTTGTCTTTGTATATTTAAGGTATGAGATTTTGAAGAATGAAGTAACGCTAGCATACTGTGATTATTAATCTAGCCTGATACTCTAATCAAGGAGATCTTTGTACAACGTTAAAACTTGAAATGAAGAAGCTCTTAAAATTCTTACTGATCACATTTTGTAGTTTAAATCTTCTAAGGTATATCCATGTTCTTATACTAACGGTTATAGTTCTATCATGTTCCCTAATTGCTTTTCAAGATTATACACTTCCCGGTAACGTTAAATTATTGCACGACAAGCCAAATTTTATGTACTACAAAGATAGGCATTTATTATATCAAAATGGAACTTCTAAGAGTATAAAGTCATGTCGAAGACATATTGCACAGATTACTATTAACAACGGATATCGTATGTCTATCGCAGATGGGATTATAAAGAAAAATGTCCGATTCATGAAACAACCCCTTGATTTACAACAACAATTATTATTTCATACTCAATTTAGTATTGAACCTTGTAGAGGAAAAGTCTTTGTTTTAATAGTTATTAACAGTCATGTTAATAATACTATTCGACGTGAAGCCATTCGAAAAACTTGGGGTAATCAAGATAGTGAAATTAACTGTACCTCAAACAGATTGTGGAAGATTGTGTTTATACTTGGTATGAACGATGACAATGAGCCACCAACTCAAGCGATTGAACAAGAGTACAAAATCCATCGAGATATTATCTTGGCCAAAATAATAGATGATCATCGTAACTTGACCAAAAAGACTGCACTAGGGATGTTTTGGGCTGAAAGATACTGTAAACCCAAGTATTATTTAAAAGTCGACGATGATGTCTGGATTAATAAATGGCAAATGTTGCAATACTTAAGAAGACGTTATAAAAAAGTATTGCCATATAATGATCGATTATGGCTGGGATATGTTAGTCGTAAGAACAGAATTCCAATTCGAGATCCTGATGACAAATATTATGTATCATTTCGTGATTTTCCAGGTAAGCTATTTCCGCCTTACTGTTCAGGCTTCGCCTATGTTATGTCGGAAATGGTCTTGACAGCCATGGTCGAGGCTATGAAATGTACACCTCAATTACCAGGGATTGACGACGTTTATATCGGAGTTTTGGCTAGAGTGATCAATATAAAGCCAAGACATAATCCACGATTTCATTTACACTTAAGATCACGCCGAAGGAATCGATTTACTGTATCGGAAATTAATGCTACGCTGGCAGAGCATGGTGTTGTATCTCGTTCAATGCAAACGGCCTTACATAAACTGGCTTTAAATGCTGTTAAATTAAGTAACGAATCATAATTATTACAAATGCGAGCTTTGTAATTACTCAATACCATCGTATCAAATCAATAATTTTAGACAAAAATTGCAATCAGTCTCGAAAGGTATCCTATGATAAGTTATTTGTATAAATTTATTCTTTAAATTTGAAAGCTATCAAATATTCTATATTATTACAGTTATCTTTTGACTATTACAGTATCCTGGCAAGGGATGAAAGAGTCGGATTTTAATGAACTCACGGATCAAATGTGTCTAAAGTACTGATATAGGTGCAGAAATGATATAAATCATGATAAAAGTAAGAATTAATAAAGATGTGTTCAAGTACAATCTATGCATGGTATTATGATGCAATTATGAAGGATACGAGTATGATTATCTGCTCTTAGAACATGTGGACAACTGTAACTACCCCAAATCGATATCGATTCTCCTTCTAAACGTTATTACCAATGGTTGGTACAAATCTAAGTCCGAAATTGGGTAAAGAAAAACGATCAAGGCAAACCTTTTCATTAGCAGTGGAAATGCTCTCATTTTAGTTAAAATCTACTCATAGTTACCGAAGAATGAGCTAGAAATGAAACAAGTTATGAGGTGTCCTATCGCATACGCGTAATAGCAAACAAAAATGTCTAAATCCTATCCAGAATTGTTTCACTTTTAACATTTTTAATATATAATCCTTTTAATACTTTGTCTTTTTATGAATTGATATCCATTATGATTCGATTGTAACAAAAATATGAAGATTTTCGCATTAGTATCAGTATGTCTGCATGGTGCATACCGAAACTCCCTATCCTATAATTGAACTGCAATATTTTTATTATTGGTCAAAAATAAGTAATCGCCTTTATACGCTAATATTATATCTATATTAATTAATTAATTAACTGATTCATGAAATATATACAGTATGTAGTGACCTATACACTTATAATACTGTACAGTATAGACGGCTACAGTAGTAGCTATGTTATTTTTTTTGGGGGGGGGGGACTGGGATACGTTAGTAAAAGAGTACAAATGAAGATATGTATATGTAGTGACCTATACACTTATAATACTGTACAGTATAGACGATTACAGTAGTAGATATGTTATTTTTGGGGACCGGGATACTATAGTAAAAAAGTACAAATGAAGATATATATATATATGTAGTGACCTATACACGTATTAAGTAAAAAAGTAGTAAAAAAGTACAAATGAAGATATATATATGTAGTGACCTATCACTATATAGACGGCTACAGTAGTAGATATGTTATTTTGGGGGGACTAGGATACGTTAGTAAAAAAGAACAAATGAAGATGTATACTGTATATGTAGTGACCTATACACGTATTAAGTAAAAAAGTAGTAAATAAGTACAAATGAAGATATACAGTATACTGTATACTGTACAGTATGTAGTGACCTATCACGTATTATACTTATGTTATTTTGGGGGACTAGGATACGTTAGTAAAAAAGTACAAATGAAGATATATATATGTAGTGATCTATACACGTATTAAGTAAAAAGTAGTAAATAAGTACAAATGAAGATATACAGTATACTGTATATGTAGTGACCTATCACGTATTATACTTATGTTATTTTGGGGGACTAGGATACGTTAGTAAAAAAGTACAAATGAAGATATATATATGTAGTGATCTATACACGTATTAAGTAAAAAGTAGTAAATAAGTACAAATGAAGATATACAGTATACTGTATATGTAGTGACCTATCACGTATTATACTTATGTTATTTTGGGGGACTAGGATACGTTAGTAAAAAAGTACAAATGAAGATATATATATGTAGTGATCTATACACGTATTAAGTAAAAAAGTAGTAAATAAGTACAAATGAAGATATACAGTATACTGTATATGTAGTGACCTATCACGTATTATACTTATGTTATTTTGGGGGACTAGGATACGTTAGTAAAAAAGTACAAATGAAGATATGCTGTACAGTACTACACTTACAGTATAATACTGTACACTGTATGTTACAGTACTGTACAGTATAGACGGCTGTACTGTACTGTACACTGTACAGCTCGGTAGCATGACTCATGTACACGTCAGTCTCCAACGATTAAGCCATTGTGACTCATTGATTTGATGACGTAATAGCGTCAAAACTTAAAATATCGAGTACAGTACGGTACAGTACCGTACAATACAGTACAATACACTCTACTCTACAATACACACTTTTCAGGTTTTAACAGCCTTTAGACTAAGATTTTGCATTTTCATTTTTGCACTTTCTGTGGCCGCAAGACCTACAGTACAGTACAGTACAGTACAACACGTCTACAGCACAGTGTTGTACTGTAGACTACAGGATGTATACTGTACAAAGTGTCTCACAAGTCTTTCGCGACGATTGAAATCATAAGAAATTATAATTTTCAAATTTTAGCTGTCCAGTTTGGTATCATTTGATAGTTTAAATATTTAAAAATTAAAATGTCATCAAAAATGGAAAAAAATCAATTTACAGTACACAGGACACGGTACTGTACTGTAGTACAGTGTACAGTACTGTACACTATACTGTACACTGTATGGGAATGACGGAAAGAGAGTGCGTAGTTACGCGGCGATTGATGACGTCACGGTGCAGCAGTACATACAGTACCGTACAATTGAATACTGTACCGTACCGTACTGAAGTAACTGAACTGGAACAGATTTTTCCAAATCGCAGCATTTTAAGAGTTTGAAGCAAATCTGGTGAACTACATTGGAAAATCCAATCCAAATTGCTCCTTCCAAGGAAAGGAAAGATGAAAAATGAAATTGGAAACATGACTGACATCCAATGACACCTTATCATCTCTAGAAATTGTTCAATTATTGCCATCATCGGTTATATCAGAGGCCATACCAGCAAGATAAACCATGGCTCAACCACATTTAATCAAATTGATTATTATTGTTATTTTATTAATCGTCATTCAGTAAGTCGTATAGTTGGACTTTAAGATGAAGAGAATAGTTGTCTATTTAGTGATTGATAGAACTGTGCTAGTATAGTCCATAAAAATAACCTCCAATAGGACATATTAAACAAGGAAAAATGTGCATTTGAGTGGAGTACAGTACTGTATTATTTATACCCTCACATTAGACATGCAGTCCAATGCGATGATAGAATAGAAATACAATCATTCCATCCCAATCTCATTCAGAAAGAATAGTTATTCTTGCTTGCGATCTTATTACGATATCAGGAGTAATATAAAACTGATTAAAAACCAAAATGAAGTTTTGGATAATGCAAGTTATTTGCGTAGAATTCTAAGCTGCAATCTTTCTAGGTGAATAAATTCTACTCTACTCTATTCATACATACAAATACCATCTCTCTTCCAGTAGTTTATCAGGATAATCCGTAAGAATGCTGATCGAGAGTTCATACAAAAATAGTATAGTCTTCTGCCTTGTACGATGGAACCTTTGCTATAGCATTCTATGTAGCTTATATAACATAAGTCAATATCATATTGTTGTAAATGAACTGCCTACAATATTGCGCTTTTTCTACCACAACATTTTCTCCTGAGTTCATGGAATAGGATGATGCTTGATTCATGTTCATATTAAATGTACGATACTTATATATTATTGAACTATATAATTGGGGTAGAAGTCGACTTACTATACGGACATGAACACAGAGTATTATATTAAAACAATCAATCACTTTGAAATTTATTTTATTAATGACCATGTATTGACTATTTTAGAATATGTCTTGAATCCTTATATGCGAGCAGAAAGAATGAAGGCACAGTGATGAAAAGTACAGGTAAAGGAAAAATAACTTATTCAAAAGAAAGTAACATATTTGTACTACACTGATAGTATATTAAATTGTTTATACTATAGCTGGATACACCGAATGAATTTGTACAACAGTAGCTCTTAGTATGCATCTTCAAATAAAACTGAATATCGCGATCAATTCTGTCTAACGATATCGTAATATGTGTTTACAGTATCTGTGGCGTTTTTGTTTCTCAACAAGTACAGAATAACGATAAGCGTTCACTCTAGCAATAAACAAAACTGACTACAACACTTTATAAGCTTAAAATGAACACTGTCAACATTTCTATTAGCACTATAAATTATATATTAGCAAAAACTATCGAACTTGATACAAATAAGTCGTTCAATAAAAAAGTCAATCAATTTTTCGTACTTCACTCGCTTACCGTAATATAGTATAGATATTACATTCATCGTTGATATGTAGCGGAATATAGAATGGTCGAACTAGCGTAAAAACTCGGTTAATTTAATTGTATGCTTATAAGGCTGATTAATTAGTAATGGTTCATCAAAAATTTTGTCTGCTTATTACAAATACCATTTTAAATCTTTTTTGTCAGCATCAAACACGACAACAAATCAGTGTGGCGAGATCATTGAAGTTGGAGAATGCCTGCCTTGTTCTGCCTTTGACAAAGTAAGTATGCTGTACAAATGTACGTATACTATGAATGAAGAAATCCAGATTTTAATAAAATATTTCAGAGAAAAGCGATAAAAACACACGTAATAAATTTTAGTTCTGTTGTCTACTTTGATTAACATTATCCCTTTCCATCATTTAAAGTATTTTATAATTTTTTTGGAGTGCTATCGTATGATAATACATCAATGATTATCCTACTAAAGTGCACTAACTTAGATAACTTCAATGTCATCTCTTCCTATTCGCTGTGGCAAAGTGAAATATGTTATAGTAGTAGTTTTTAATTAATTTTTTATTTTGCCTATGCAGAAAAGTCGAGCAATCCGTGCTTGTGCAGAAAACGGTAATAAGCAACTCGTCAAGTGTCGGAAAAGTAGGCAAAAGTTCTATAAAAGGTATAAAATTTTCTATCAATGTTACATCAACGTATAGAATATATATTAGCGAGTTATAATATCGATATTAAAAATGTCTTCTTTACTGTAGTAATTATGATATTATATTATTTTTCTTACATCGATATTATTATGCTTGAGCACTGATATTATGATTATTATTATTTGCTAATATGCTATACTAATGATAATATTATACTCTACATAGCTGTTTGATGGTTCCTTGGATAGCGGAACGCAATTACTGGATATTTCAGGTATGATCTAAGATACTATGCTCCTATGACATGTTTTCCAATAGATTGCTTGATAATAGCTGGCTGTTATTCATTAACGTTATCTTCACATAAACTGTATTGACGTTAGAATTTATTCAAACTCTTTACTAATATTAATCAATACTGGCGTATATTGAATGGGTTGAGAAAATAATATTTAGAACTCTACTTTTATATAGGTTTTCATGTTAATAGTAGCACTACCATCTTGGGCAACTGTTTGGATCAGAAGAAGAAAATTAGAAGAGCAGGCTAGAAGACGTGTACAGCGGCAGATCAATGATATACTATAGTTTTAAGAATTTATATTAAGGTCTTTATATGATTTACATTCATGCGCAACCTTTATGAAAAGTCTAATATAATTTGGATATAGACTCTAATGTATAATACAAGTTATTATATGATTTTAATAGTTCAATTAACCGACCCTAAGTTTCTATCTACTTATCATCTCTGTAATTATTCACACATTACTATTAGAGAATTAGATAATCTTGCTGCTTCGACTAATTTTTTCAGTTATATATGTACAGATTGCATTCATCTGTCTATCATTATTATTTGATGCAATGCAGTTATTATACCTTGGAATATATCTGATGATTACAGTAATATTATAAACAAAATTACAAATTGTCATCAATTACATTTCCTACACGACGACTACAAATTTTGACCTTTATTTTATGAGAGTATTATAATATTTCACCTTGTAAGAAAATTTACTCAAACAAATGATGCAATCCACTACGTATAAGAGTTCGAACATTTTTGCTACGGTTGCAAATTAATTAATTAACTGCAAGAATTTTACACTTTATTATAAACAATCGCAAACTAGTATTTTTTTCGTTAGCCTATGCTTACTGATGATTAACCAGTGTAATGATAGAATTTTAGGCAATGTCTTTGTAAGTGATTTGTTTCTCGGATCGAGAGGCACTATCAGCACAGTAAATGTAGTTTTAAAGATATAGTTATTTTGCGTATTGGAAATGTTCTATTTTACAAAATGTTGCTTAATTAATATTGGTCCTTCGACTTAAGTTATGGCTTCTATCGCTTATATAGTAAGAAGGATGGAACTGCTTGCAAGTTAGATGGTTAAACTTTATAGTCTCTTTCGAGATATAAAAGATAGATTAAAACTATCAATTATAGGAAATAAAAGCTGTCAATTAATTACATCCGTAGTACATTTATGTCAATATTACAGATTGGTACAGTATCATACTACTGTATTTTCATAGTAATAGACTGTACTGGTGTATACTACACTATGTGTAAGTTACCGAATACAATAGATGATCGTAATTTCGTTTAGTATTCATCTTTCGGTCATCGCTTTAAAATTTCCCATACAGTAATATTAGAAGGCCATGAAACCCTTACCTTCCCAATTTATGTCCTCGGCCGTTTTTAGCAGCACTTTGACTCTGTAGCTGACCGAAGAAATAAGCTCCTATGATGATTCCCATGAGGATTACGATTACAAGCTAGACAACGTTATGAGTGTACGCCTATTTTTGTAAATTTTTAATACAAATTACATTCGGATCACACCGCTGCCTATAAATATTAGCCAACAGGTAGAAGAAAAGACTAATGGCGTATTTAAAAGAAAACTATCAAACTTAGCCTTGTTGTAAACTATGCTAATCGATAAATTAATTAGCTAACTTTGAAATTTAATTTATTATATCAATATTTTAAAACATTAAACAGTAAAAAGCATATAATAATTATATATATGATCAATACGAGTAGTTAATTATTATCTCTAGTAGAATTTATTTGTTTACTTATCCTTTTCATCATCTAACTGCGGAAAGCATAAGATAACTGAAACTATAAAATGAGTAACGTCAAGACTTGATCTATTTTAGTATTCCCTTATTGAAATAGCATTTGCATTGCCAGCACAACGATTGATTTTTATTGCAACCTCAGTTCTGATTGATTAAACTGTATACAGGAGTATTTTGTGGTGATACATTACATGAATAAATAAGGCTGTCTTGCTGATACATGTAAATTATTTTGTAAGCCTTTATTATCTTGAATTGCCAACCATTTGATTTTATTTATCCATCCATAAACTTCATCATTTGATTACACAAGCTGCAAAACAATCTCGCAATAACTGAATATTAGTGTACTCGTACTTGATTACTTTAAGGCTAATTTATGACGTCCTATGGTTGCTTTTACATATCTTTATTTACTGTACTATTTAATGATCTCGCCCTCCAATGCGATAGCCTATTATTACGAAACGATTTATTCGATTACTCTTTTTAGTTGATGTACGTACCAAGCGCTAGATTTTATTTACCCTCGAGTCTATTTGATTGTTCAATTGTTTTAAGCACAAATTAACTTGTAATGGCGTCGTGTTGTAGCTATTGGTAGTACTTGACCTATCTTTTATTCTTTCTTTAATTCATGCAATAGGGTAGAATTTGCCAACGCTATTCATAAAATCTTATTGATCTGCCTTCCAACTATACAAAAACCATAAATATTAACCAACAAATATAATGTCTACAGGTATATCAATCACAAGTATACTTCTACTTCTAATATATTATACAAACTAATTACTACTGTTAGGATTTCATTATTACGTTCGATCATCATAAGGCCTAGTCTGTAGTCATAATATATTAGACTGAATAAATTATAGTAACCACGGTAGATAGAGCTGTCTATTCTACTGATAAAGTTTGCTAGTAAAGATCTTGTTTAATATCATGTCGTTCGTTGGAAGTCTAACGTTTATGTTAGGGCAGTTAGTCTGCTCATTAAATATTAATTACTTATTTCCTTAGCACTATTCCCGTTGCTCATTTTGCATCACTTTAACGAGCGCTTATGGTTCGTAAATAATTAATTACCAGGTGATAATAAATATTGCACCAGTAATCTGCTTACAATATTGTACAATAATCATTATAATTGCTATAGCTTATACTTAGTATTGATGAATGTCTACTGTATTAAAATTTCGATTATTAATTTATTCCATTATTATTCATTTTAAATTTAAATACCAATCAATGTCATGTTTCACAAACTGTTTCATTGTTCAACCATATGGAGAGCATCTTTGTGGACAATTCTGAGATCTGAACAGTGTGCTTTATATTTGCAAGGTCATTTAATATGACGCCAGTGTAAAGGTTCAAGGTAGATGCTCGTAGTTTAGATACAAAAATTGTTATCACTTATCATGGGAAAGTTTGAAGTTGTCTGTATTATCTATGTTACTTTCTCAAATTACTGAAATACGATTATTAAAGTTGATCAATTTTTTCGCCTCTTGAATGGCAAGTAAGTCATTATCAACTAATTCTATAATCATTGCATGCAAAATCAACTACAACCGATTCCAAACAAGGACGATAATATGTTTCCCGAGAAGAAATAACTTAAAATGGCGGAGGAAAGCGTTATCCGTGAAATCATCCAAGCTACCTTTCCAGAACCAAAAATTAGGAATAATGGTGTTAAATTGAATGGAAATAACGGTGATGCTACAACTAATGATGTTAAACTGATTGGAAATAACGATAATGCTATAACTCAAAATGGGATTGCTAATTATCCTGTAGTTGGAATTGAAATTGAGCAGAGCATCAATCTTGATCTATATTCTTCTAATCTCGATAGAAAAGATGGCAATTTAACTGTAAGTGGTAATAATATAACATGGGGTAAATATCATGGATATAAATCATCGAATAACCATTTACGTCGACTTTCGGCCCATTTAAATACGGAAAATTTTCGTGAAAAGAACGTTCCCAGTATCCAAGAGCTATGTAAATCAGTTAATAAAATCTATTTTCGACCTAGTAATAACTCTACTGTTCACACCCGAATTCGTGACGAAAGTCTAGACAGCAGAAATACTAATTGTAAACACACCAAGGTTAAAAATAATAAAGATTACGAAACTAAAATGGGTAGACTACATAAAAATATCAACGGATTGGCGCAAGAACGTTACTCTATCCACATGCTAGATGATAAATCTGAAAGTCAGAAAAAGAAGCACGATAAATCCATTATTAATCGAATGATCGGTGAAGACAGTTATTTTTCGAAAATAAGGCAAACATCATGTAGCCGAAAGTATCGGCGCGATACGACTTGGGAACAATCCAAAGCTAAAAAGATAATATTCAATAGCCAGTTATTAGCACAGGCCTTCGACTGTGATAACCTTTTTCACATGCTACAAGAAATAGAGCATAATAATCACCTACTTGATCGTAGTATGGTTAGGATACAAGGTAAATCAAAATGTCTAAATAACTTTGTCGCCGATGGCATCGAATTCGATGACGAGGAAGAGGTAAAGATAGATTGATGCCAACATCAATGCATGTAGAATTTTTGTTATTGCCCTAATTCTTACATAATTTACATCGCAGTGCAATTTTTCGTATACGATATATCCATAGACTGCCATCTTTAATCGAATATGAAAACGGAAATAGACTTATAGTATTTTTATACTAAGTAAATACAACGTGAAGCTCTACTTCAAAACCCCTATAATATTTTCCTTAATAATACCACCTACAGTACATTCATCATCATTCTGTTTAAAGTAATACTATAATTTTTCTATTTATTATGTCATATTACGTTTAAAATGAAATTTAATTAGATACAGGACGAGTTATTTCTAACAAATAAATTGAGTGCCTATTTCAAAGTTATTAATGACAATTCCAACATTTAACCTTAATATTTGATCTGAAGTGATAGAGGCTGTTATAACTTTCGATAGCAGTATTTCACGCTGATGTTTAAATATCATAAAAGCTGTAATCGACACTTTACTCATATCAGGATAATTTTAGGTGAATTAATATAATGCTGATATTCTACTTAAATTTCTTTTTATCGATTTTATATGATATCGATATTATACGCATTTGTATGATGATACTGCTGCATATAGAAATAACAATTATAATCAATCTATAATGCCATCTTTTCATTATGAATGCATTGTAGATGAGAACGTATTTAAATAAAATGCCGCGAATGGCGGAAATGTTAAGGAAGGAACTAGAATTTATTAAGAAGCAACATACGAAAATAAGGGTAAGAGTAAAAATTTTAATATCGCTCTATTGAATCTATTACTTTATTGAAATGCTGATTGTAATACTTATCACTCTAGGCTTCAGCTTATGTATAAATAGCTAAATCGAACTTTATTAGAGATATTTGAAGATTTCTGACATGCTTTCGATATAATTATTGTTACAGAAGGATTCAGCTTCCGCCGCAACTTAGCCACCAATATCCGAAGCTTATCAATTGAAAATCGTAGCGAGAAATGATCAAATACTACTATACAAAATAATATTCACAGAAATTAACTATTTGCTAATAGGACTTTATAATGAGAATCATTTTAACTGGATTTGAAATTTATCTGTCTCTAATGTACAGTATATTATTGCATAATTTGCTGTCTAAAAATCGAATTTTAACAAATTAATGTCACCTGTACCACTTCCTATAAAACACTGACTTGATTTATAATCTAATTGTAATGTACAATATAACAGTAATACGATTTTCTATGCCACCTTGCTAACTAAACTACTGAGTTCGATTTTAAAATTTATTTATTGTATATTTGTCGGTTTGACTATGAATATTATAGTCGGTTTTGTATCGGACATTTTAGGTTTCCATGTAGTAGGTTAACTTGAATATTTGTATCGTATTCCATTCCATTGCTTCCCAATATCTGAATTAAAATATACAGTCCAATTGGGCCTAAGATATTGTGGATTCTACAATACAGGAAAATAATTTATTCTATTCCTTAGATCTTGGCTGGTAGATGATTGATTAATGCTCTGCGATAAAAGTTGGAAATAGACATTACCATATTGGCTGGTTGATATACTGATCGATTATTATCTAAATCTAATTGCTCTACAGTCAATACCAGCTGCCGCAAGGTATTCATTTTTTCTAATACGATATCAAGACATTTAATCACTATTTGTTTTATTACTGTTAATTCGTGAGTCGTAAATCAATAAAAGGTAAAAGATAACTTTATTTTTTTAAAGCAATTTTTCTTAATTACATTATACTGAAATAAGCAAGGTAAAGAAGTAGGTTATATTAGGCTGCCAATTTAACAGAGTCAAAAAGGGGTTGTACACAAAGTAACACCTTAATTAATATATTAAGTAACCCATTGTATCAGGCCTCTGAAAAATGAGAAGAACAGTAATATTAGTAATGAAAGAGTCATAATATAAATACGAAACCTAGAGAGCTATCATAGACCTACAAACGAATGTATCAGCAGTATTATTAAAGGGTTTACTATGAGTAATGAATGACTAGTGTAGAGCATTAAGGTGTCAAGGTAAGAATTTTTATAACCAAGAATTCTGAATTCGCATAAAAACTACGTTTTTAGAATAGAATAAGGCATATTATTGTATACAGTATTGTTACGTCAAAACGCTTTAACCATTAGTTAGGTGATTGACACAGCCATTGCTAACGTTTTAACTACATATCATTAGTAAATCAGGGCACTCGGTCTCTAAATCTACTGCAAATAATGTCTAATATTAAGTGTGTAGAGCACTTTGCTATATAACAGTTGAATAAAACGTACCATGCTAAATCAACAGTTTTTACTTTCTTTATTTTTAAGCAGTATCAATTCCTAGCTCTTCTGGTGTACTAATGCCTAATTCAGCTCTGACTTCACTTGTCTGGTCTAATATATATGGGTAGATTTCCTTGTTGGTACCAGCTTTGTCTTTAACTACCTCCAGGATACGAACTGGTATAGCAACGTCATTTAAACGTCGAGCAGCTCTAAATAAATAGCATAGGAAATTAGTCTATATGGAAAGAAGTAGTTTCTATAAGCAGTTCAATTATAAATTATTTGTCCAAGAAAATACGTCTACAATACCTAAATGCAGCATTTAAAATTTTGGGCTCTGGAACCAAATCGTAACCAAAGAGTTCATCTAAACCTCTGCGGTAAGTATTTCTATCTAAGTTTTCATTCTTAAAGAATGCTTCCCAACGAGCATCGAAAACCTCATCGGGTTCAGAATCCACTTCAGCACCAATTAGACGTCGTTGTAGTAAGTTTTGACTTGCAACGGCAGCTATTTGGATAGATTACAAAAATGAAATGGATTAGCGAAGAATGAAATTTTACATGGTGGTGTGGGCTATTAGTTTGTAATATACACTAGTTGGGTTGATACATGTAGGAAGAAATGACAGATTTTAAAGACAATACGTCAGACTGCAGATGATATGTCAAAGCATGTCATGATTAATTTGCAGGTAAAGTCAGGATATTATGCAATTAATAATATTTCAAATAAGGCTAAAAAGAACCTACGGATGAATCTACAACACCGTCACGGCAGAGTCTCGAATTAATAAAGTATAGTGTACAATGATTGTAAAAATTAGTTGCGCGTTGGGGTCATGTAAAATTGACTGTATTATTAGGTACTGATTGTTGCTGAATATATAGAATACCAAAGATCAGGTTGAGCGGTGATTTTTTTAAGGCAGCTTTCAAATAAAGTCCTATTTGGTTACAATAACTTTATCAATTGCAAAAGACTGCCTGAAATACAAGCACAAGTGGATTTTCAATGCTGTCATAGGGAACCGCCGTTAAGGATTGCGGCGCGGATATCCAGTTTAACGCATTCGTAGTAGCAGGAGTAGTAGGCGTCGACAAAAAGTGCAATCAGACTTTGTTTCACCTAATGCCGTTGGCATTTCTGCAATATACAGTACAGTAGACTGCAGTACCTCAGGTCTACAACGGCCAAGACCTAAATGGAATTATTGTCATTTGTAGCATCATCTTCCTATCTGATAGAATCTAAAGTAGGTTAAGAGTTTTTGAAATCGTTCATAGTCTCCAATTAAGCAGCAGGTATAGCAGACAAAACAAGATCATGCTGTAAAGTAAGCAACAGTCTACTGTAACACTGTTTAATACGCCTTGGTACACCGCCTGCGGGTTAACGTAATCCATCGATTGAAGTCATCGTTCTCCTCGCTGAAAAAATTAATTTAACGATTGCGCTAGCCAAGTCATTGAAACCAGTACAGTAAGTTTATACAAACAACATATCAATGTTTTATAATTTTGAACATAAACAGAAAGATTATATGACTTTACGATACATTCAGAACTGGTGCCATTTCGGAGATAAAAATACTCTTATTGGACGCATAGAATGGTCACGTTGGTAACGTAAGTGGTCGTTTGGATGGAAATACCCAACGCTTATGGCACCATTCCAACAACAAGAATGTTACACGAGTATCATTTTTGCTTTAGGAGCCATCTCCTCAAGACGATAGCAATTCGATACCGCCATTTCGACATGAATTATTAATCTGCGGTAACTGCATCAATATGCCAGTCAATCACTACTCCGCTACCAAGAAAACATCCTTCCTTCACGTTTAGTGAGTAAAATCTGAGAATCAGGGTAATCTATAGCTAGGCTTTCAATGGACAGTAGTGATGTTGTATTTCACAAGGTGAAAGGATTGCTTTCTTTATGTAGCAATGACGGTCTACACTTTTTACGCTAGTATGAAAAGTCGAGCAAACAAGTTCAACTAAACAACGCCATACACTCTCTCTCTACAGTACAAATGCATCATTACTCTACGCTACTAATCAATTTCCTATTTAGAAGGAGAAGGATGAAAAAAGACCTATTACATCGTCATAAACCCTATAAGCTCTTTGAATTTCGAAAG
Organism: Trichoplax adhaerens; assembly: GCF_000150275.1. NCBI lineage: Eukaryota > Metazoa > Placozoa > Uniplacotomia > Trichoplacea > Trichoplacidae > Trichoplax > Trichoplax adhaerens. Next base: position 7,240,881 of record NW_002060945.1, on the reverse strand, counting down.
ATTTTCATAAACGATTGCATAGACTAGACTAGCGGTGGAGACGGCGACTGATGTCAATACAGCAGTTGGCGTTTTTTTTATACCGCCAATCAAGGAATCAATCCATCATTTGGACATTCATTTAATTAGACTAGTGCAATCAAGACATTGTCATCATTTACCATAGACTTGCGGCTTGTTACCAGTAGGCAAAGTTGATCTAACTGCACGACCGCTAGCACTAGATAACCGAGAAAGAGCAAGACGAAACATGATGAAGACGAGCTCAAAAAAGCAATATGGCTGACAACTGGCGTGGAGAAACTTTCAAGCCAAATGACGCATGCGCAATGCTAGCCGAAACTAGGGTACCGTGGTTTGACGCTCACGTCCACAAAAACCCACCTGGTCCAGACTTGATGGCTTGGTGTATGGAGATCGTGGAACCATGTACACAGTACAGTATAGGACAGCAGGTAAACACCGCGCACTATACTCGCGGTGGTGTCGTGTCTCGTCGGATGGCTGTCCGAGGTTCGGTTCGGAACCGTCAGGTCTAACTGGACGTACTGGCAGGGACATCACGTGACAGCAACCCTTAGCATAAGCTATGCGCATGCGTATCCCTTTTCTAAATCAGCAGCAAGAACAATGGCAGTTAATGTACTGTACTGTAGAATGTAGATGCTGGTGACAGACAGGGTCTACTGACGGACGACGACGACCACTGCAAAAGCTGGAAAGGAGAAAAGGACTTGACCATGATAATGAATTATAATCATTATGGACATGGCGGAAAGCAGCAAAAGAAGCAAAAGCCGACCATTTTTTTCACTCATTTTACAATATGCTATGCCTGTAACCGTATGCCATACTATGCAAAACTATAGACTACTAGAAATATCCTGCACCTGGACTGGACAGTGGACAGTCTCTCCTCGGGTGGACGGACTTTTCATACCAAATGCGATCGAAAATGTCCCAAAATAGTTACTCAATATGGATCTTCCGTGTTTCTTTCTCTAAATCACTCGTATTAATTCCAATAACATGGATTATCATGATCTAAAGTTACTATAGCTTAGGAACAGGCAATGCAATACAATATAATATTACCTACTGTAATTTAAAAATAATCAGTCCATTCAGAATCGACTGTCTACATACTGAAGTAGTGTCATAATGAAATGTTTGGCACAATCTGTTGACCAAAGTTGGCCATATGTCTGTCCGCCCAAAGAGTTCCAGTCCCGGACGGGACGCGACACTCAGACAGTTTGGGTATTCTTGTTCGGCAAAACTAACCTGGCAGCTAATTTGCAGCACGGAATTACTGTAACATATAGACATCTATGCTGTGCTGCAGCATTGCAATCTAAGCTAACGACAGTTCACATTCAATAATGCAGGATCATACGATATCCAAAGTGTTAAAAATAAATATAACATTAGAGAGAATTCTTAATTTGATTTATTTTATATCCCTCAATTAGTGTAATGTGATTATAGAGTAAAATTAGATAGAAGTAACAACAACTTTCAACTATTGCACTGTACTTTCAAACATTGTAATACTCAATACGTTAGGATCAAGGGATTTGATCTAATTGAATATATACCATACACTAAGTATTCATACGGCAACGATGTGATATAATCTGAGGAAACTTCGTATATCTGACACATAGTAACTTGATTTATACGTGTACATCACCGGCACTCACATACTTTTTACATCCTCTGCTGAAACTTAACAACGAACTTTGCAGTTGCAGTGCATAGATGTTAATATAGCATCCACGAATATAGACAATTGTGCTTACATGAAAGAACGTTGAATACTTTCTTAGTAAGCAGGCAACGGGTATTGTTTCCCCTTCCTGATCATGTCATTTTAGTATTACTCAACTGTAGTACTAAATTTATATATATCCCTCAATTATTATGCACTGTACTATTCTGAGCGTAGATATTCAAAGTAAGATAAAATGAGGTAATGTACAACCTTTATTTTGCGTCTATCATTAAAAGTAAACTTGGTTACAGTCCTTGGAAACAGGGCGCAATTAAACCAACGAAAACTTATCTGGCAATAATATTGAAATAGATATATCCAAGATAGCCCTTTACAATGAAAATGAAGACAAATAGAAGTACAATAGTACTTATTGTATCTTACTGATATACAATTAACAGATATACATATTAAAATTTACTTTAAAATGCCATCCATAAAACGTATTTCCGGTAATTAATTTACATCGTAATTTACTTGGTAATAGTTATAATTAGTTAAATTAGCCAACGTTGCATCCAAAGCAATGTATATTTAGCAAAATACGATCTGCTATACAGAGCGCACATTGATATAGGGCGATTGAAATAACAAATATCATATTACCGATCAATGTTGCGATTCAGTTTCAGGGGACATCTACCCAAATTCAAAATTTTTTAAAAAGTAACATATATTTAAATAAATTACTTTCAGTAATTAATTATACCCTTCATATCTAATACCAGCTCAACAAAATTATAACATACACATTTGTTTTGAAATATTATCGTACCGAAGGGAACTGAAATCGTCACCTAAGAGAATACGGTTAACTTGAACGAAAGTAACAGACTAATTAAATTTGCATGGTATTTAAATTAGTCCATTAAGCCAATGGTATCGATATGAATTACATGAAGGGAAATTATGTGCGTTAATTAATCAAAATGCAGACGAAAATTTCTTCAGTGCAGCGAACGGATACACATAATTTTACGTATACATTTGTAATATTACTAATATATATACGAATATAATTATACACCAGCAATCACCTATAAGTAACATGATAATCTTCTAAAGCACGGAAAAAAAAATAACTAAAGAGACGTAGAAGATAAAAATTCGAGAATACAATGTAATTTAATGGTAAAGCATTGGTTATTGGCGAGATAAATTGGGAAAATCAAAAGATTCAACGGAAAATTTAATCTCTACGATGCAAAACAGAGTATCATTAACGAGGTACTTATAAATATTTATAATTTCGCTATGAAAATCAATTGAAAGTTCGCTATTAAGTCAATATCATAATTTACTAACATGATAAAAAATGAATACGATATACTGTTATACAACATCAGAGATTGCCCAAGTAGTTGTAACTTAGTTCATAAATTATTTTCAAGAATTAAACGTTAAAACGCTCGTTTGATTGCCACGAACTAACAACACTGGACAAGGCAATGGGCCTGATATAGTCTCTAGCCAACTCATATATACGGATGGGGGACAGAAATTTTTCCGTGGTACTGGTAACGTGCTGAGTAGAGTTGAAAAATAAAGAAAATCAATACGGCTGGAATATTTCTTCACATTCCCGAAAGGCAAACGTTTATTTAGTTCGCAATGTACATTCGATAAAGCAAAGTAATCTCTTAGACTTACATAACGACTAGGCTAGCTTCCATAGAGTGGCGAATTAATAGCTCACTTAATTTAATGTGTATTTTGGTCTGATAAAATTGGAAGATAAAAAATTTTTCATTAAAATTTTTAATTAATTATTTTTCAACTACTTATCTTGGCTTACTTACTTTATTTTCTATATCAGAGTTACCAAAAATATGTCCCAGTGAAGGAAATGATTGACAAAATCTTGACATGCTAAAAAGTTAACGTAACATGCCAATTCAGACACATTTTATCATAGCAGTATTATTTACGTTATCATGTAATTGGCTAGAAAATCTAACGTAAGAAAAAAATTACCTCTCTTCAGATGGTTCTTCATTTATATCGCCTACTGCTATCACATTTTCGTATTCGATACGGAATTTTTTTAGTAGTATAGTCATCCTATCAAGTCAACATCCAGGATACGATATTAGAGTGTGCTAAACAATGATAACATCGTTTATAAAATAATGTCCTTTTGGTATTCAAAAAATTATACTATATTGTCCTAAATTCTATTAACCCAATCATAGTATCACGTAGTTTTTCCGGTTTTCCAGGTGTGAATATTCTCAATTTACAGTTCGACCATCGCTTACTTAAGCTCAACAAGTAAGGAATTAGAATAGTTAACCCTGTTACATATTGAGAAGCCATTAATAAAAACCAGATATTAATTCAATAAATTCGACATTCAAGCTACAATTGCTTAGTGCACTATCACCATTAGCAAAAAGACACATTTTATTACCTCCATCATCGTAAATCCACCATATATCAATTACACTATCTATTTTTCGAACTTCCTTCAGCTGAACGTACTTATCTTCTACAGGTTGCTTAAGTAGCTCCTTAAAGTTATTGCTTAATTTACTGTCACTCTTTCCTGGTTTATTATGAGAAAGTACGCCTAATAGTAGAAAAAATGCGTTTACTTTTAACAATGTAGAGTAATCAATCCTAGCTAAGCCATTCTCATAAACAAATAGCTAGTTACTAATGTCTACTGACCTCTACCAAAGTCTACTACTTCACCGCCCAAGTTGTTGCCTTCTTTAGTTCGATTGCTGCAAAAACGTACACCTATCAATGTGAAAGGTATTTATGCTACATTTTAGTAACATGTTTCTTGTCAATTATGAAATACTGCATAAACCGAATTACAGACCTTCTCCTGACTCCTGTAAATTCTTATCGAAGTTGTTTTCGCCTTTGTTATCGGATAACAATACCATTAGTGATATCTCACTTTAATGGTTAACTGTTATAAATGTAATTAAGCACAAAAGTAAATCTATAACGAATAGAATGTGACCTGTATAGTTACCTTTTTCTTTCTCTAATCTATCACGAAAAATTGCTACACCAAAGTTTAAATCGAAGGCATCACTATAACAGTTCAACAAGTTTAATATAAGATTTATATTTCAGTTACATAAGAAGCGGCATTGCGTAAACTACTATTTTTAACGATATGAAGGCTATAAACTATTCATAATTCATGTCACACACTGTATTATTGCAACGTAATTCTCGATTCTATCATCCCGATTCTGCCAATTTTCCAAGAATCCAAATAAAATCATGTTAGGCGATAATTTTCCTAAACCTGATGCTTGCATTAATGCTCTCGCACCCAAGATAAAGTCTGTGCTAGTGACGGTTGTTACAACTGCTTTAATCTGTTTAACCATCAAGGAATCGTTAGCATCGTACAATTTTTTAAATAACCGTTACAGTATTTGTTTATAATTATGACAAGTAGTAAATATTATAGATAATAAGTTGCTATTAAGATTTTGCTTTGTATAATCATTTTACTACTAAACGATCTCTAGTAATTTATGAACAAAATTACCTTATTTTCTTGAAGAATTTTATACTGATCTTTCATATCAGTATTAGACTTTTCCTAAGGTTATGTTATATGTGTTAGTAACAATTATCGAAAGAAAGACATTATGATCAGCGACCCATGAAAGCCATCATAATAATCGATCTACTTTCATCGATATACAGTACGCGTATATATATTACACGGTGACTACACCTACCTGCATAACATTTCCACATATTAGTAATCCATAATTATTAGTAAAATTCGAAGCAAATTTTACAAGAGGTAGTCTTTCAGATGGAATTCCACATAACACGAGACACTGAGGCCTAGATTATCCATCGACGTTACAAAATTGTTTCCCGTTAACAATACATATTAGAACAATTTCTAGTCCTATAACTAATTACCTAAAATTCTTGACATGGCTGACTGTTGTATTTAGTTTATATGCAGCATCTAACGCATTAATGTATTGACGAGCATGGCCAGATGAGCCCCAGTTGACAACTAAAATATTTTACATAAGATACTGCATTAAATCATATAAATTTATGATCATTCATTTGTTTATTAGCATGCAAGAGTTGCTATTTTTCACCTGGTTTCGAATAATCAATATACTTGTAGAGGCCAATAACGACTGCAATTGTAATCAATGCCGCCCACCAATTAATAACAAACATAACTGCAACACATGTTAAAGCACCAACAAGAGAACACCACTTAGAATAAAATTTGAAAGAGGGTCGCCAACCTAGGGAATAATAATATAATGCGTCTGTATTTTTAATACAATGTATAAGAAAGGCCATTAAACTAAGTGAAAATCAGAGACAGCTATGCTATGCTATGAACTACATACTGTAAGTCTGTAACATAAAACTTGCAAAATATTATTATTAAATTTACAAAAGGGCATACCAGGAGAACGCGCTTGTGATGCATCAAAGCATGAATAATTGATTAATGCATATGCGATCAGAAAGAAATTGGAAATGATAGGTGCTATATAGTTTAACTCAGCTGAAACATCGACAAAAGAATTTGCTTAATATTCATTATTATGTTATAATATAAAATTATTATTTCCATCTAGTTTATAATACTAATTAATATTATGTAGTATCCAGTACCAATAGCGATGAAGATCAAGGCAACAATATAAGTTAATGCAATTCCTCTGCGAGGTTCATTTCTTTCACCATTACCAACACTAAAAAACTCCAAATATGGAAATAGTCTATCCGCTCCCACTGCCTGAAGAAACAAAAAATTTTCTTTATTTTACTAATTTACTATTGTACTAGATTTATTATACTGAATGCACACAAGTATCTAACGAATTGTTCTCTTGTATACCTGTAAAATATTCGGAGCGCCAATCATGCTAGCTAAAGCTGACGAAATTGTTGCTGCAAAAATACCTAATTTGTACAATATGATCGAAACGGACCAAAATATCAAAATACTCGCATTATACCTATAGCAGAATAACCTGATTATAGTCCATAAAATAGCGTACGAAGTAAACGCGTAAGTGTGAATTCGTTTAACAAACAAGATTTTATCTACATACGCTCAATGATATAAGTGTACATCAAAGTTTAGGTTCAAAACATAAAATAAAATAGTCAAGAAAAATACCTGCAGCAGTAAGAGGCTCCCAACCAGATATCATACTTGCGACCTATTAGATGATAACATTTTGACAATTATTTTCATTAAAAAGATTCGATACCTGTTGAAGGTATTGACTAGGATTGTATTCATTAATTCTCTTGTATTAAAAGGACGGTAAATAATTAGCCAGTTCAAATAGTATTACATTGTATAGTAGTATTCCATCAAAAGGTTCAATATCGTGTCATATCAAATGTAAACACTTTAGATTTATAGTCAAGAAACTACCTGATTGTCATATCGAAGACCATATCTACACCCCGCTGTACAGTTTAATGAATAAGTATTATTGCTCGAGGAAAATATCGTAGATCGTTCAACAGCTGATCCAAATAAGCATGCTAATCCCAAATAAGCAATTGTACTGATCAAAATTGCTAATAAAGTTCCAATCGGAATAGACTTTGACGGCTCCTAGTATCGAAAATAGTTAATTTATGACATAGTGTAAATGATAATTTGTGATCTAAGGTTATTTCGAAATGGACGTATGATCAATTACAACATCTTATATTCAGATCTTCCTTAGTATACCTTTAAATTAGCAGAAATATTTGCACCAGCGAGAATACCAGTAGCAGCTGGGAAGAAAACTCCAAAGACAGTAAAGAATGACTCAGTAGGTGAAAATTTCGGCGCGGTATTGTTAAGAAAGGTGGCAGCTGTATAGTTAAAATTAATCAAGTCAGATATTGGTTAAAACGTCGTATAATTCTGAAATATTCAATATACAAGTATACGTACATGCATATATGATAAATATCAGAAATCTACTGTACGTTATTAAAGCAACCCAATCAGGTACAATTTTTGTTCACATAATATTAAGCGCTCAGAAGTAGCAAGATAGCGAAGCTGTATAACCGCACGATATAATTAAATTAGTATACCACTTAATCCTGTGAATCCACGAGCGACTTTATCAGCGGGCATAATAAATGAATACATGATAGAGCCAACAATACAATTTAAGATAGCAGCAATCAGCAAAACGAACAGAATAACCTGGGCCTAAATGTAAATTCAAAATATCGTAGCGCACAAGTCAATAAAAAATAGATTGACAAGGCGTAATAAATATTTTTAACTTGTGCATGACTAAATTGCATATCACAAGATAAGATAAGCAAATTAATAGTATAAAATAGAAGTCACTCAGAAGCTATTTTTCGTGAATATTGATGAATGATAATATTTATGTAAGTATTTTATTACGTTGACATATATCTATACGCACCTTCGATTCCCATGCAACACCTGACATTGCAATCGCAAATACGATTGTGGCCGCAATGACTCCAATTATACGAACGTCGTTAATCTCGTCGACTAAAGTTATATTTATTGCCTACAGTTGCATCAAAACGAAAGACATTATATCAGCTATGTGTACCCCATTAAGGAGTTTTAAAGTCCGAAATCAACATTTAAATCTCAAATTGTTCAAAATTTTTTATTTTCGTACTTTGAGGTAATCTTTTACTGATTCGGCAAAACCGACGATATACAGAGCAACGCCGATTGAATTGGCAGCAGAAAATACTAATCCTATAGCTCCACCTTATTTAATTAGTTAGTTAACTATTAATAACGAGATATCATCTCTAGAAATTTTTAAATATTGAAAACATTAATTGCAACACAAATCTGATAAATACCGAATTGCGGCCCTAAACTTCTTGAGATTAAATAGTATGCTCCACCTGTAGATCACATTGCAATCGTGTAAGTACGCATTTTGATTTTAAACCGCCAATGATCATACTTTGTATGAACTTACCTCCCTTTACTTCTCCATTGCTACAAATAGCAGACATTGATAAGGTAGTAATAGTAGTTACTGTTGCTGCTAATAGAATTATGAGGCACGCAAATCCTGCAAGAGTATTTAATTTATTGTCGTATCAGTAATAGTTCACGTAAGTATGGCATAATTTCCTTCATGAAATATATATACAGGTTTATCAATATTGTATTTCTAGAGCGCTCTATATTCCATATCATGGCTAATATGTTGCAATTATTATGAAAAGGTTTACTGTTGTCGTCAGTAAGTGATGATTGAGTTGTAAATGCAGCGTAAATTGTAGTGTACATACGAAAACTTTACGCTGTAGCAATTAAATATGATTATAATTAACGAAGTTAAAAATAAGTCTGTAACATGGGTGTTGAACATACTTTTTAATGTAGAATTACTGTACTCGTATCTATCGTAAGTGAACATATGTTGTTATATTTATATTGCAAGAAATCGTAAGTACTATATTTGCATAATAAACTGTGCAGGATAAATACTACAATGTGCTACAATCATTACATATCTATTTCTAGTTGCAGTTTTATTGTTAATAGATATAGGACATGTACTTTAATTAAGAGGAGACATATGTAGTCACAATATTGCATCTGATGGTAAGAGTTGATACGCGAACTCGTCTATATTTAGTATTTAAATACATATATCATAAATTAATTAACATACCGATACCAGCTTCACCTACAACCCATGAAAGTCGCAAGAAGAGCATCACTCCCCAGATGTTTAACAAACATCGAATCTAAAAGTATCCAATTAACAAATGTAGTTATACTGCAGTTGTTAACTAATTAAAGTTATGTGTCTATTTGTTATCCCGAATCAGTTTAAAGATAGGTAAGCTAAATAGTGCTAAGATATTATTCAAGATCATAATTTATAGTTTCTACAGTAGTAGTGCTACATTTATAGAGTTCTGAATATATATCAAGGATTACTTAACTATAAATTTAACGGTTAATTGTAATTGTTTATTAATGACAGACACAGTTAAGTTAATCTATAGGATATTACCATCATCATGCTGCCCAGTTTAACTATTGCTATTGATGGCATTGTCTATTTAGATAGTTACAGTACGATATGATTTCGATTTTGTAAGTCGAGTTATTACAGTCTGATAGGTTATCCACTAGTTTTTTTCTCTTAGCTGAACGAAATTTGCTTACAAATAGTTAAAGTGTTGAAATCAGTGAGTCTAGCCCAATTGCTAATTAGCATATTATACTACTGATAATTATAATCTATACCAAAACTCCTTGAATCCAACCAAATTTACTGGGACCTTCCGGTTGTGTGCCACCAGCATCAACTGATTTCGATTTCTCCATCTTTCTTACCCTTCCTTCTTCAACATTGGTACCCTGATTAATAATGAATAGATTCAATCGACAGTTTTGTATAGTCTATTTAGTCAAGACAGCGGACGAATTTTTAATAGCACAAGCAAGAACGGCGGCATATTTACACTTCTTTATGTGTATCGAATATTCTATCAGTACGAAAACACCAAAGGTATATGCGCACAAGCCTATTCTTCACTATTGTATATTTGTGTACAGTACTTTAATCTTAACAGTAATTGTCAATATCATCGCTATTTTAATCCGTAGAATTATTAAAGTGATGTAGTTATTTGACCGTCTAAAATAATAATCATTGACAATATGAGTCTATCGCACTGCCATCATTATAATCTTTCTACATCATCTACTCTTCTTGCTAGAAAGAAATAGAAAAGAAAACTTTATATGTTCTATCAAGGCGGTGAATATTTTGGAAAAGATTTCCATTTCTGTTACAGTCTTGACAGTGAAAACAATTTATGATTTCATTTTATCTATACCCATTTGGGTATAGTTGTTTACTGCTATCAATACAATATAGTGATTAAAAGTATTCATTTATTACCACTCTTGGCTCATGAAGATCTTGCAAAGTTGGTCGATTTCGACGTGTATCACGCGATGTTAACGTTTGCTTATAATACGTCATCATAGGTAAGGCATCCGTAGTGAAATAAGAACTATTTAAGGCAGTAAATTGAAGAGTCTTCTGGTGTTCATCAGCGTTACTTGATGCATGTGATCGAATATCATCATTTTCCTCGGTTGATTCGATGATTACATTCTTCTTAACCCGAAATTTACTGTTGACTAACTCGGATTTTTGATCCATGCTTTACTAGCTGTTGTTATTAGTTAATAATTGGCAATCTAGCCAAATTCCCTGCCTAAATGTGTCCTAGAGTCAAGCAAGTTGGCATAATCTTAATTCATTTTTTAGATTAGTGTAACATCGATTGTCTCCCAGCTACGAGTGAGTATCTACAGTAGAGATATGTCTAGATGATGCTTACTTTTATATGCCAATCAACAGCAGATCGAATAGTTTCAATTTTTGTCTTACTTACAGTTTAATAGAGCCCCAAGCAAATGATTCATTTGTTTTTAGGACAAGGAAATGATTCAATAAAACGCCGCTGGAAACGCTAATAAAGGAATTGTAATTTATATATTGGGACTGTTTGGCGGTTTAGGCAGGTACGGTTACTTAACTTTAAATAAGTAATACAGATCTTTGCCTCAGCGTACTTTAGTGACATTAGTTATACAATAGTTGGGCCTGCGCAGTGCTGCATGGTACAGCATACGATACTGCACTATACTAGAGTCCTTAATAAGGATACTGTACTCCGGGTGTTGGCAAAACAGAGCCAAGTCTAAAGGAGAGCTGTGCAATATAGCTGTCATCTCATTAAGAGAGCGTTTTTATTCATTAATCTGTCGTATCATAGGATCAAAAAGAAATGGAAAGACATGACAATATTTTTGCACAGTACGACATGACGTCAATTGGATTATACGAGTGCACAGGTGATGTCGAGGGCGCGGCTTGAGATGAATGAAGTTAATTAATTAATATCGATTTTGCAAAATAAACTTATTTAAAGTCATAAACGATTGGAATTAGCGCTGTAAAGTAGGTTGGCAATGACTTTTAATGTGATAGCGAGCACACTAGCCGGTGTTATAGATTTATTTTGGGCTACTGCGAGTGTGACTATCATATGAAAATACAGTAATAAATACGATGGGATGGGGATAAGAATATTAAATTTTTGCGAAGGTCTCATCTACGTATGCAATCAACTACTCGAAAAAGAAGAGAGGGACTGGATACGGCAGAAAGCTGCAAAAAATGTGGAGGTCGACTTTTTTTTGCAGTCATTTAACAATAAACTGCAGCTGTAACTTTGCACCGTACTATGCAAAACCAGCCAGGCAGCTAATTTGGAGCAGGCTCCTGTACGGTATAGCCTACGATTACCGATGGTCAGTACAGTTGAAATGACTAGCAAAAAAGTCGGCCTACACATTTTTTACAGCTTTCGTCCATGCCCTGTTCCTTTCTCTTCTGTCGACTACACTGGACAGATTAGCACTCTTCTAGTATAGCAATAAAAGATATCATTAGATATTTGCAATACTTTTGCCACAGCTTTCGAAAACCTATGCCATAATGTACGTCACGGTCAACTGCAATGATAACAATTTTTATTACTTCTATCATGGTATTTCAATAGAAGATCAATATTAGAGTGGATAGTTACATGAAAATTATAATTGCAAATAGACGAAATTACAGTTAATGGAAAAAAATATAAAAGATTTTTTACACACCAATGATGACACAAAATTTTCTATATACTGTATTATTCAATACGCGTATAGGATAGAAGCGTGTATAACTTTCCACATGTTAAATATACAGCGTAGAGTATTGCGTAAAAATTGTGATATAAGTACTAATTACAGCGATGTATTGCAGTCTTACATGTGGTATTTATCGTCTTCATGTGAAACTGAAACTTTGTAATTTAATACAAGTAAAAATTTTTGACTATTCAGTATAAACGTAAATACAGGATTTGAACGACAGGAAGGTATGTGTATCAATACATTATCAAATCAGCAAATATATTTTCAGTATAAATTCAATTATAATTATATATCAGATAGGCTTGTCTGATGAAAATATAACAATGATAATTGCACAGCAAAATTAAAAGTACTGACTTAAATCCGCTAATAAGATATAGTGCATCGCATTACGAACAACGAGCTATCTGAGACAGCATAATAGCATCTTAATGTTTTTATCTTGAATTCTTTTAAATCTTAATCTTGTTGAAATACCATACACGTATGCATATACTGTGCAGAAGCAACTTAAGGAGATATTGAAGTATATGATAGGAAAGTTTTAAATTTCATACTTCTCGTGTTAGTATCGATTTTTTAACTATAATCACTACTTAAGAATTAAACGTTAAAACATTAGTTTGGTTTCCACGTATCATTAATACCGGACAAGTTAGTGAACCAGATATAACCTCCAACCAACTCATATATTTAGTTGCGGTACAGACATTCTTACGAGGTATAGGTAAGGTGCTAAAGAACGATTAAAACATATTTCGTTTAAAAAGTCTTACATCAGGCTCAATGATAATATAATAAAATAATACATACATAACTACCAAATTTGATCCGGCAGAATGCTTCAATAACAATTCGCCAATTTTGATGTGTCTTTTAGACTGTTTAACGGTATTAATAGTTTGCAGTTAGTTCGATGCAATAGAAATAGTTCAGTATGAACGATCTTAACTTACTTTATCATCCAGCTCCAAGTTATTATCACAATATTCGCAGTCAGCAGAGAGTTCCCGAAAAAGGGATATGCTAAAATTATATAAACGTTATTAACTTTAGCAATTATACGACGTATGTCCGTATTATTATTGACTATCACAATTTCAATACTGTACCTCTCCTCACAAGGTTCTTCATTTATATCACCCAAGGCAATTACATTTTCATAATCTATGCGAAACTTTTTCAAAAGAGTTGCCATCCTATTGGGAGGCAGACACAACGGTTGAAGTTAATAAGAAACTTATTTTTAACATAGGGAGATAAAAATACTCGTAGTATACATAACAACCGAAATTCGTATAATTTAATGGTCAGTCATTACTCGATTAGCTCATTCCAAGTTACTATTTGTTTATACATGTCTATTCCACAAAAATTTTACACAAACATTATCTAGCATCTAGATAGCATGGTATGCGATTAGACGTTTTGGGACACGGTATCATTCAGTAACATCGATATTGGAACTTCTACAAAAACTTCCCTAGGACTTCATTTTAATCCGTGCAATAATGTACACACAACAAGTTGAACTTGCCAGAGTTCGAAATTTCATTACATTTCCTACTACTTTGATTCAATTCAAGAATTACGAATGTCTAACTACTATAACTACCTAATCATCGTTAGCTGCAGTCTCTCTGGCTTTCCAGGGGTTAATACTCTCAATTTGCAATTTGACCAATATCTGCTTAGGCTTAGTAAGTAAGGGATCAAAACAGTCAAACCTATAACAAAACCAAAATTAAAACTTTTACAATGTAACTAATATGGGAATACTACAGCATTCTCGATGTCTAAAATGAATATTAACAATTGCAAACGGAATTACAAGTAGTAAGCCATAATTTATTTACCCCCGTCGTCATAAATCCACCAGATATCAATTACGTTTTTTCTTTTGGGTTTATCTTTTAATTGAGTAAAGTTATCATCTGGAGAAAGTTTTACCATTTCTGTTAAGATTTCATCCAAACCATTTTTACTTTCGTTAGTATTTCGGGTGGAGTTTTCAGCTTCATAATAAATTTTATATAAATTTTATTTAAAACGTCTCAACATGATTTAGAGAAATCACATTATAGGTGTAGACAAAAATAATTAAAATAATACTAGTATATGCCATTTTAGTTGTACAATGTACAACATACCTTTATTAGGTACCATGGAAATATTATTCTTATTTCGAAATATCGCTACCCCAAAATTTAAATCAAACGCATCGCTAGAAATTGTTTAAAATTTCTCTTAATTTTATTCCGAGTGTAATGAACTAAGTAGTACAGAAATGAGCAGAAAACATGACATTTTTTCTTACTGGATTATATTTACATAATCGTCCACCAAAGTAAGACGATTTTTCCAATTTTCCATATATCCGAACAGAATCATATTTGGAGACAATTTGCCTAAACCACATGCTTGCATTAACGATCTCGCACCAGAAAGTAAATCATTGCTGGTCACCGATGAAATAAAAGCTCTGATCTACAATGAAATAGTACATTCATTTAGTGCTACTAATTTACAGTTACGATTGATAACAATTTTCATTTAAAATAATAAAATAATTGAGAAATGAGTTCAGCTTTACTTTCATCTGCTGCAAGATTTCATACTGCTCCTGCAAGCGTTCTCGAGCCTTTTCCTAATTGATTATCATCATTTATCACTTTATATTCTTCAATAGTTTTAGAATGATTCAAGCTATCTAGAAAAACATTTTAAGAATTATATTGACTCATACCGGCTGAATAATACCACAAATTAATAATCCAGTGTTGGTTGTAAAGTGCGAGGCAAACTGAACGAGATTTCTTCTTTCAGATATATTTCCGCAAAGTACAAGACACTGTGGGCTAGACATCGATAATAATAATACCAGCTATCTTCAGTTACAACAGCATGGCAAAATGTTGAACAACGAAAACAGTTGATATCTACCGAAAATTTTTGACATGGTCAAGAGTCGCATTAAGTCTATATGCGGCATTTAATGCGCTGACGTATTGACGGGCTTGCACAGACGAACCCCAATTGACCTCTAAATATTTCAGTAAAATCGTTTCTCGTTATTAATAGCTATTTTAGATATTGAAAAAGGTATCTATCAAATCAATGCTTCAAGATGTACCTGGTTTTGTATAATCAACGTATTTATATAAACTAGCAACGAAACCAATGGTTATCAAGGCAGCCCACCAATTAATTACAAACATCGCACCAATGCAGAGCACAGCGCCAAGAAGTGAACACCATTTGGAATAATATTTGAATGATGGCCGCCATCCTATCAAAGTATTATTTAAATAATTTCTTTCAATGAATATCATCCAACTTACTAATTAAATTACAGTATTACTATCATGTTAAAAAGAGAAAATGTAAGAAAGTAAAAGACGGTTCATAAAAATTTTTCCGACTACATTTGCTGTACCTGGTGAACATGCTTGCGATGCGTCAAAGCATGAATAGTTGATTAATGCATAAGCGATTAAAAAAAAATTTGAAATGATCGGAGCTATGTCATTGAGGTCTCCTAACAAAAAATTGAAAATTAGAGCTAACGGTATGCTTATATATTATTTTCCAAGCATAAATCTATATTAGATAAGGTAAATATAACGTAGTTGTATCATGTACCATACCTATGGCAATGAATGCCATCGATATAGCATACGTAAGTGCATATCCTCTACGAGGTTCTTGCATTTTTCCATAGCCAACGCCAAATATTTTAACGTATGGAAATAGTTTGTCTTTCCCAACAGCCTTATCATGAGACTAAAATGATTAGATCGATCGTATTCGATTTAAATAAAGCACGTGTGTACCTGTAAAACATTTGGAGCTCCTACCAAGCTTGCTAAAGCCGAAGAAATTGTAGCTGCAAAAATACCTTGAATAATAGTAACGTTAAATGTTAATGGATTATTAACAATAGTGATAATGAAATACTACTCAACTCGATTAGTCATACGTATAGTGTTACAAGGGTTAATTTGTAGCACATTTAAAATATTGAATATACAGTTACCAGCAGCAGTTAAAGGTTCCCAAGCAGAAATCATACTTGCAACCTGTGATTTAATACAGTACATCAATTCAATTTTTCATAATAGGTAACGAAATGAAATCTTGCTAAACTAGAAAGTATCCTTCACGTCACTGCAAAAAAAAATAATTAATTACCTGATAATCACATAGAAGTCCGTAACTATTCGGAAATGTGCAGTTTACAACGTTAATACCATCAGAAGCATAAGCGGTTGATCGGACGACCGATGATGCAAATAGACAAGCCAAACCCAAATATGTGATGGTACTGATCAAAATGGCTGATAACGTTCCTTTCGGTATTGATTTTGAGGGATTCTGTAAAATTACGCATTTACTACTTCTGAAGTAAATAGCAACTCTAATTTTCACCGTTAGATATTCTATCTGTATGTAGTTTTTACCTTTAAAATTGCTGAAACATTAGCACCTGCGAGGATACCAGTTGCAGCAGGAAAGAAAACAGCAAAAATTGTAAAGAATGATTCGCCGGGTGAAAATTTCGAAGGCATATTGGCTAAGAAAGTAGTCCCTAAAATATATGATCATTACTGTAAAGAAACATTGCTATCGTTATTCATAATATAATTGCATGGGCATCTTACCGTTTAGTCCAGTAAATCCGCGAAGACGCTTTTCTTCGGGCATTGTAAAAGAATAAATAATCGGACCAACTATACAGTTTATAATCGCTCCAACCAGTAAAACAAATAAGATGAGCTGGGCCTTATATGATAAGGTAATAATGCATAATTATATATTAATTATTTTCTTTTGATATATTGGACTAAAAGTTCCTACCGTTATAATTTACTTTAATGTCTAATTCGTCAATGATTATATCGCGAACTTACCCTGGCTTCCCATGCTACGCCGATCATTACGATAACAAATATGAGTGTAGCTGCTATCACGCCAATAATGCGAATATCATTAAGATCATCGACTATGACAACGTTTATAACCTAGGATGCATGGAAGAATAATAAAGTATTTAAAAAAATTTTTTGAAATTTTAATAAGATAATCTTCAGTCTAATTTAATTTTAATTGATGATTCCATCAAATTACCTTTAGATAATCTCTCACAGCTTCAGCAAAACCAACAATGTACAATGCTACACCAATAGCGTTAGCGGTGGAGAATATTAATCCTATAGCGCCACCTATATCGCAGAACAAGGACGTAAAATAACTAATCCATGCGCATAATTTAGCTAACATATCGTTCGATTTTAATCGAATTGCGTAAAAAGTACCAAATTCAGGTCCTAAACTTCTAGAAATCAGGTAGTATGCACCACCTTCAAAAGAAACGAACATAAAGTTTTATAACTGAATAGCTAGTATCACAGTAATATATCTTCTAATAAATTTAGATTTATAGAAATACCAATTATATAACTACGTACCCCCTTTTACTTCTCCATTACTACAAATAGCAGACATAGACAAAGTAGTTACAACAGTTATTACTGCCGCTAGAAGAATAATCAGCAAAGCGAAGCCTATCATATGAACCCCAAAACACGAAGGCAATGAATCAGTATCAGTTACGTTACACGCCTATGTTGTTATTTATTAGTCTGTGATCAACTCTAAAACTTTAAAATTTTAAAAATAATATATCAATTATAGGGGTCTTAAATCATATTAGCCAAATATATAGTAATCATACGTGAATCAATCCCCTAGTATAACCCCATTTCTACACACTAGCGTATAACGACCTACAGTACAGTAGAGAATGGGACAGCAATATAATAAAAATTATTCTATTATAAATTCCACGTAACAGTAAGTGAATATACTGTATGTTCTCAAATGAATTCCTCTACATGCACTGTATATAGAAATAAAAAATTCAAAGAATTAAGAATATCTCTAGATGAGTAATACCAATATCAAACCAACTATAAAAAAATTCAAATTTCATATCGCAAGCAAGCTGATACTAGATTAAACTGTTGTCAGATTTCAAAATCACTTACAAGCTATTGTATCGACGTCATAATTGATGTAAACAATAACTCTAATATATAATACGAGTTAAAAAATCGTTGAAGAATTATAAAATGGCAATAATTGTCATTATTGATATCATGAAAGGCAACGGTATTCTCTTGCACATAATACGTTAACATAATACAATGCTATATTAACATGCTCAATTGAATTAATCATAACAAAGTTGACTGCCATTTTGTTCTCCTACCTAGACCGGCTTGGCCAACTACCCAGGATAGACGTGAAAACAACATAACTCCCCAAATATTTAACAAGCATCGAATCTGCATTAACAGAGTAAACAGCGGCGATAAAGTTATTATATCGTAATTGTTTATCAATAGTTTCAGTCAACCTACTGAGGAATAAATGATATCATTAATCAAAGAAATAAAGAACATATTCATTCTTTATGAAGGTTTTTCATACAACATAGAATATGATAAATTAAATCAATCACTTTGCCTTTAACTTAAGAGTGTAAAAAGAGGCGATCGCCTTGTGCACAAAATGCACAAAGTCGCCTGTGGGTAAGTATAAGCATAAAGAATTGCTAGGAAAATTAAAGCTTTGACAAGTAACTGATACAAATATGTGGAAAGCCGAGACCACTAGGGTCTAGTCAAGAGCCACAGGAATCCTTAGTAGCCCATATTACAATATGCACGAGTATATACAAGAAGTGACGACTTATTTCTAGTTGAATGTCGTACTAAATCTTTTTCATTTCCGTCTTAAGTCCACTTTAAGAAGTTTACATTACTACTTTACTTAAGGATCACATTCGCACAGAAACAGATGCGACAATGTATAAAAGTCAGATTTAAGTTAAAAAAAAATATCATACCAGGACGCCCTTAATCCAACCGAATTTTGATGCATCATCAACTCCATTGGTTTTCAACTTTTGAGTTGCCACTGTTTCAGTTTCTCGCGCGGGAGTTTTCTAAATCAGAGATTACTTGTTACGATTGCAATCTTATCCTCAACAGCAATTTATTGACAGAGCAGATCACCGTTACTGTATACGAGTAACTTTGTTTCTAACTCAAGAAAAATTGGTTCCATTCTCCATTACTTGCTCTAACCAATTTATAATATGTGGTATCATGATTACAAGACATTATTCCTAACGCTATCGTATACTGTAGGCAAGGAAATAAGGAATAAATATTGATTGCAAAGTTTTTTTCCTATCGGTATTGAAGTAGCAATAACTAGAAAGTACGAAGAATATCAAGCGGCATGGACGACATTATACTACTATACTTTCTTTAACATGACAATAAGTGTATGAAATAATAGCTATAAAAAAGAATTTATTCTAGTCATACTGACATCTGGACAATGAAGGTCGTCTAACGTTGGTCGGCTTCCATAGTTGGAATTGGGAGTAGTAGCTTGCTTGTAAAATGTTAACATGGGCAAAGCTTCCGTGGTATAATAAGGACTATAGGTATCAATGTGATGAGCGGATTCACTATAATTTGTCCTATAATCATTTTTGCTATTCGAGGTTTTACTACCATGACCACAAGATGAAAGATCGAAGGCGACCTCCAAATTATCGTTTCGGGATTTACGACAATCTAATTTCGATGAATGACAAGGTGGCCCACTGTTATGGCTAACGGTATTCAATCCTCGTTTCGATTGGTAACTCTCCATCATACCCTTTTCTTCATCTACTTGACGATATTTTATACAGGAATGAAGATCGGATGTACATGCTTCCTCCTGACGTGTATCAGGCGCATAATCCATTTTGACCTGACAGACATCAATATTTTGGTTGGTAACCGGTAAATTATCATTGGCTTCTGGATTGGAATTGACGACCCTAACGCGAAACTTGGACGCTTTCGATTTATCGTCCGTATTTTTAAGATTGGAAAGTTTCGTAGGCATGATGTAATATTAACGAAAAATGAAGGCAAGCTGCACGATGGCTTTACTTTACCGGTAATCGATTGCTCTACACCGTATCAATGGAAAATTGGAACGATTTTCCTTCTATTTTCGATCACCATTGAAGCCGGCGTTACTCCTCCTCTAGTTTCATTTTCGCATAACGTTAAAAGCAAAATACGACCGGCACGAGCTATCGCGGATGACGTTGAAATTGGTATTGTTTACCACCTACGTACGATGATAACATACAGTACAGTCCATTCCAGTACGACTACAGTACTGTACAGTACTGTACTGTAGTGTAGTGTATTGTACTGTAGTCAGTTGCAATGTACTGTAACTCACCGGCACGAGAAATCGCGAATGACGTTGAAATGGGTATCGTTTACCACCTACTGTACAGTACGATGATAACATACTGTACAGCACAGTATAATGGTGCAGTACTGTACGGCACACAGTACTGTAGTCAGTTGCAAGGTGAGTCACACGCCAAAAATGAGCCTAAAATCTGACGCGGCAAGAACCAAAGGGAATCGAACAGTACCAGTACGCGTACAGTACGTGGCGTACACTACAACACACTGGGCTCGGTTGAGTACGTGAGCGTATCGTTGAAACTTGAAGGAACATTTTTGTCTTTCATTCATTCATTCATTGTCACGCATGGGCTGCACTAGTCTACAATGTACAGTGTACAATACCCTCGTCGTTTTACAGTACCGTACTGTAGACAAGGTGGTCTGGCAAAGCCTAGTAAAACCTGCTTTAAAACCATGGTAAACCATAGACTTGGACTACTAAATTTCGAAATTACCAATAAATAAATGACGAGGTAAAATAATATTTTACCTCGTTGATGCAGAAGTAGACAATACATTGGTGAATGGAACTTTTGTGAAGATTGTCTCATGTACAGTATAGTACAATACTATGACTATCTTTAGATATTTTTTATATCAGTGTGAACATTTTACGATCATGATACTTAAGTATCGATCACTTAATCTTTGAACAAGTAATAATTGATGTAATTTTTCGTCTTACTTTTTACCTAGTACTTTTTACTAAAATCCCATATCATGAAATTTTGACTGTACAGTGTACACCAATAGGAAGATACTATGCTCAATATTGCTTCATACATAAACACATGGCTGCATACCGTGTTGGAGCATCGCATCAGCATTAACATTACCGTAGCTTTCCAACACGAACCAGCATGCTCAATTTTTTTCTTACTTTGTAAGCAATCAATGATTGTACTGTACTGTACTGTGCATTGTCCAATGTAATGCAATGATTAGGTTATAGCACCCTGTGTTAGCATGCTTAATCCGGCCATTCATTCATCTATCAGCTGTCATGGACTATTCTAGACAATAACGTAACATGCGAGTATTCATTGAGGTAGATATCTAAAAAAAATATTCATGACTAAAATTGCTTAATTTATTTGATCTAGAGTAATTTAGAACTTGAGCTTTATTAGTGCACTTTAGCAAATCGCTTAATTATCAAGCGAAACATGATCAGATATCAGAGGCGTAAAAGAAATTAAATTCAGTAACTATAAAAAGGCTACATCATAAATTTAGTCTTGAGCTAAGCATATAACATACTACTCGTACTATTATAAGAATTGAAAAAAAAAACGGTGATATTGATGATGAATATTAATAGTATTGCACTCCTTTGGCGGTTGTACTATAACTTGATGATCTACAGTATAGTATAGTACCTTACAGACAAAACGGTAGATTTCGAAAATACTGTACATATGTACGGCCAGTACAGAGGTACTTCTTCTGATTTAGATGAATAGATAGTACTATAGCACCATCTGTACTATTATTATTCCTAAAAATTTAGGAAGGAATAGCTAAGAATAAATTTATTATTTGTAAATTGTTTAATTATCTACATACGAAAAGAATATTATGAGTATTTACATGTTAACAGAAAGTCACTACACGGGTATACCTACAGGAACGGTAGAAGCTTAAATTATTATGTCATATATACTGTTATACTTGTACCGTATATTGTGCATGTATGTATCCATAAGGAATGCTTTTCGTTTAAGAATTAGTCGTTTAATCATTATCTTTTAATAAATATGAGCATATTATCAGCCTACATAATACGCGATTCACTTAAATATAAAATTTTCAATTTAACGACCTTAATGAGAAAACACTTTTGCTTCCAGTTAGTATCACTGTACTATGATCGTCCTACTGTCATACTTATACATCTGACAGTACTAATCATGGATAAATTGCGATCATAGAGTGCTTTGACCCTCCTTAAAAAATTATCTTTGTGAATATATTTCTGCAAAAAATAAAAATATTTAACAAACGTGCTTAATTACTGATCGACTAATACAATGAGAATAACAGCGTTTTGCCACGGATCGTGACCCAAACAATATTAGATCAGGTGGAATAACTCCCAGAAATAAATATATTTATAGAGTACGTATATAATATAGATTGTGAGATAGAATAGCAAAAGTATTGTGCTATTAGCTGTGTAACTCAATAGAATAACGAAAGCATCAGATCGTTAGACAATACTGTTCTATAGATCATAGACTGTACGTAGATGTTGCCTAAACATTCAGATGGGTAGTACGGTATGCCAGTTTTCAAGATACTTTGATCTAATACGTTTATTTATTTAAGATAGCTCTTAATTTCAGTATTATCCACTAATAACAGGATCAAAATCTGTACCTTATATTTATAGAAGCCATTAAGCGCAACGCCTATTTATCAGAAATTTTAGATGTATATAATCATGAACAAAAAGCCTATTGCATATTTTAGATCACTTAGAATAACAATAGTTTCAATGAACTAGACTGTTTACTAGAACGCAATGTCTGTCAATAGAAGACAAAGTAAGCAAATACATTACAATTATTAGGGTAATAGCTATTTTTACTAGTTTTAACATTTGACGATGATGATTAATTTCAGAATCACAAGTAAGGGAAAAGTTCTCACTCTTTCTTACAATTAATATTTTATTTTATCACTAAAGTTGAACATGATGACAAATACGGGCTTCAAAATAGCACCGATTACTTCCCTGAATACGAATTAAAAAGGTATTGTTATTGTTATTTGGCTTCACGTGTTGTTTTCAACTTCTTAATGTGATAGCTTTCCTGAATACTGCTAAAATACAATACTCATATGAAAAAGAGAAGAAACGCCTAATATCTATAATAAAGCATTATTGGCTAATTGAAAGATCCTACCGTATGATCTGGCTTTGATAGATAAACTATTATCGTATAGTACTAGCTTAAAATGATGATCCGATCAAAACAGTCATACTGTATTACCTTAAGCACAATACGTAGAGCTACATTGTCTCTTCTCAAATATTTCGTTTACCGATCGTAACACGTTAAGCACTCATAAATTAATAAACATCCTATATTTGCGATTGCCGTGAAAAATTATAAACATCTAGTCCGATATCTGATTACATTTCTATGCAAAGTTTGTTACGACTAGAAGCACACAATATCGCACTTTACGGCATTGATGCTTTCAAAGCTCAATTTTATTCTTTAGTATGGTGATCGAATCAGGCCTAACTGAAATGATGGTAATTTGATCTTATTTCACGAAAGCTTGCAGTGAATCATTCAGAATAAAAAAATATTCAGTACGCTACAAATGGTGTATTTATTATGATCTATTACAGTATTCTACCTTGATCAGTGTATATTTTGCAATAGAAGATTATCTGCACAACCATGTCGAACAGTGTTTCCAATTAGCAAGTACAACCATGAAGACCAGACCGATGATGTAGTCGTGATACTAAAATGAAATATAATTACTTGCTAGCAAATACTATATAATCAACGCCATATCGTTATGATTCTATACTGAGAAAATAAATTAATTTGGGGCTATGAAGCAGACTCTACACGTATGTACAGTACAATTATAGAACTGATTGCTCCCCGTAATAATCCATTAATCAGTGATTAGTGATTATTATGATAATCATGATGGCGGTACCAATTACTACTTGGTACTCACAATGGTTATGGTCATCATTGCCGACATATGCATTTCTAAATAATTCCAACAAGATTAAACCGTAGAGGTAGGAAAAAGGCCTTTTATTCTCCTATCCATCATATGCAAGATGAGCTAGAGTTTACAAACCGAGAGTTGAAGAATTGCAATTCTGTACTTTTCGGTATACAGAAATGCTAAGTAAGAAAGGTTACGATCATAGCATACTATCATGAAGTTTTTTAATTTTATACTGTGCGAACATTGAATTTAGTATAATAGCAGATGAAGATTAAAGTTATTAGCTTTACGGCTGTCGATTGTATTTATCAATTAACGATAAATCGTAACAGGTTAGAAGCGCACGGTAAAAGCCTAAATATTGGTCTTGAAATTTCAACGATAATCGACCAGTATTAATAATTTATTGTATAAATAATGATTATAATTGTCCACATATGCTACGTTAAGTTCATTTATGGAGATAACTTGGCTATAATTTTGTAGGTAGCTCTCACATTTACAGTATGTACTTTATTTCAAAACTCATTTACTGTACTGTACTTTATAGCATATCCATTTGTGAGAGGGAATCAAAATAGGATTTGGGCGCATGCTGCGCTGTATCCAGATTGAGATGGTATTATTGTCTGCAACTTAAAAAAACATTTTTATGGATCTAATATTTATTATTTTTGAAAGCGAAAAAATTTTTGGTTTATGATGCGTCTCGCCATTGACTGTCTGCACTCTGCAGGTAACGCTAACTTATGCAGCTGGCCAAAAATAAAAATTATCGACGTTCGTCTTTCATCAATTATGTAGTATACGTTTTAAGAGAATTGCTATTACCAATTCATAAATACGAGTGGCCGCATTTGACGAAAGGCTTTGCCCATTCAAATTTTAACGATATTATTAAATAAGATTACCTTGCGTTACGGATGATGATTATTTTTTTATCATCGAACAATTATAAAAATTTTGAAAAGATTCAAAAGAATTCAACATCGGAATTCAATCTTCTACCATTACTTCTAGTGTACAGTATTCCTAATTCATAATTATATTATCATTAGTATTATCCATTTATGATTGCACAACTGTACAGTACCCAACACGACACTAGTGTTTTAGGCATTGGATCCGATCGTGTCCAAAATTTCGTCTATCTGATTCTCTGCAGCCTCCGCAGCACAACATTGCTTAAACTGTACAGTGTACAGTACCTCATCCACATACTGTACTGTACAATGTACAGTGTACTGTACAGTACAGTATAACGTCGCAAACCTGCGTACAGCTCACTACAGTGTACTGTACTGTACTGTACAGCATCGTGAAGTAAAAACACAAGTACAGTACTGTACTATACTGTACTGTACTGTCCAATACACATGCGCACTACGCGAAGAGCGTCGCATGTACAGTATATTGTACTGTACAAAAACAATACTGAATCAAGAACGCCAGCGTACAGTGTACTGTACTGTATGTTGAAGAGTGAAGACTAAAAAGTTGAAAGCTCCGTAGTCGCTGATGTGTTGATTGCTCAAGAACGAAATCAAATTCTTAAAGCAAAAAAATAAGGGAATCCCATGAACGTAAGTTCTATAGACGGACTAATAACTTTAGTCGATCATACTGTAACTATTAATGAATAAAGTAGTGCATTCATGGATAAAATAGATCCTCAGATAGAACGCTTTTCACCAGTGAAGCTATGAAATATTGCAATGTTGATCCCAATTCCGTAATAACTGTACTCAGTAAGCACAGATTTCTTCTTCAAACTACACTACGTACAGTACAGCAATGAAAATAAGGATGATATTGAGACAAACTTCGATAGTACTGTACAGTACTGTATACTCTAAATGTTGGACTACTTTTACGTCAATCATTTTCTTACAGGATCTTGGCGCTTATGTCACTCTTTCCGAATAGACTGTATCAATTTTAGAAAGACTAAATTGATCCTACATTCGACTTTTTTGTTGCTATGAGTGCCAGTCTAAGGTAGCTACGAGTTCCATACGTGGTAGAAATTTGTAGTACAATAGAAGTCTCCGGTATGCGAATACTGGACGATACGATACAATCCCTGATACAATACTTGAAAAGTCTTGGGTGTAGACCACAACACTCAGTACGGCATAGTTTACAGTATTTGTTAATTATTGCTATACTGTACGTATCTGCTATAAATGTAATACTCGTCTCCGGTCCCCGCTGGACACGACTCACGACGGCTAAAAATGAAGAATCTTAGTTGTGTACTCCTTCACAATACTGTGTACTGTAATATGTGTACCAATAGAAGTAAATAATGTACATATTCGGTCCTAAATATTTCCAATAATTACAACTTTTCCAGGCGCGCTTGCTACATGTAAGGTCATAAACGCGAAACATACAGTACTGCACGAGTAGAAGTACGGTACAGTACATTGTACATATCAAATTTCATCTTATTATATAGTATTATATTCTATATCTCTACGTATTGCACTAGAATGACTCGTCGACAACAGCAATTGATGATGATTAAGCACATTACACCGCTATACTGGATATTTTTTTAGTGAAAACGTCAAAAGGTTTATTAACAAAAACCGTTGATACTGATCGTCTGGGTTTTACATTTAGTACCTTGTACGCACGTTACGACGTGTATAATCATAATGATGTATAATTAATTATTAGCAAAAGCATTTAATCGGTTAATCTACTGCCATGTTTAATAACAGATAGCAAGAAATATAAATATTCCGCGTAACTGCTCGTCAGGACAGACGATCAGTCTTGATATGAACTCTTTATGATACTTCGTTTTACTTTGGCCAATTTAGAAAAGATCAAGACCTGTTTAGGATTATAGTACAAAGTATATAGCAATACAGCACACTACTTAATGTATTACTAACTTAGGATCATACTTTTCACATTTACGTATGCGTTAACATTCGCGCAAGCACCTCTGTAATAAACAGTTAGATTCGATTGCTAGCCTAGTCTGCATTCTCTAAAAACGTATTTTTACGGTTTATTGCTGTATATGAATAGAACTATATGAACATAACAGTGTCCTTATTAACTCTACTGATTAATACCACGATTACGGCAAACGATCGATCATTCTTCGACATTTCGTCAATTGAGATAAATTGCGATGTAGTAGTGTAGTGTAGTACGGTGCACGTACATTTATTACTTGCTTAGATTTTATACAATCAGTGTAAAAACAATCTTTTTAGAACGTTTCAGAACTCTCTAAACTGCAGTTACGCTCAGTAAAAACAGCATTTTTCAAAATTAGTTGTCATCTCTCTCGAACTGGTATACTGTACTGTAATCTACAAACTAGAGGCTTGCCTATCACTGACTGGAAACCTACAGTACTGCTCTGTAGAGGTTGAGATGCACGCCTTGGCACAGACTGCTGCGGTAACTGTTTGAAACAACCCGTTTCAAACTCTACAGTACTTAGTGACTCCGAATATTGTAAAGCACAGTACAGTACACTGTACTGTAGTATTGTCCGATACAGTACATTGTACTGTATGGAAACGCGTCAACACCAACTGTAAATAGCTTCGAAAATACCTAAACGCTCCCTGCTTTGGTCATTTCGTCTGTATTAATGTACAGGATTGATCACTATTTTGGAGATCAGTAACACTCAACTACGCTTAAAATGATAGTGGACTGTATCATTTCCAATTTTACAAAGCCATTTTTACTATAACCAAAAGTCAGAAATTGACACTCTTCATATTTACTTTTGCTAGCACACCATTTACACCACTGCGATGGACGATATGTCCATTACGTGAATTCTTCATTTATTTAATTGAATTAATTAAATAGAAAAAGCCAAGAGCAATAAAAGGACAAAATGGACAAAAATAACCTGCTAAACTGTATCTATTTGTGCTTTTTATTAACCCTCGTAACGTATGTGACTAATAGATTGACGTGATTTTCTGACTAGTTTTAGCTTCGAAGGACTTTTTACTTTTCCTATCAACACTACATGTGGTAATTACCCAATTAGTGAATGACAGTATCCCTAAAAAGCTCTCGAAGTGGGTCAACGATAATTGGTTTGCCTCTTAAAGAATAGCTTCATCATGGCCAGAATGAAGTTTATCACCGTAGATATCATGATGCTTCTTTCGCTTGGGTTAATATGTTCTATTGGTTTGGTTGATTGTCAGCTACCTAGCAAAGGTAAGACGAAGATACAGGAAATCAACTTTCCGCACGTGATACCATAATACGCGTAATACCATCTATGTTCATTCATCTATCCTGTACATAACACAGTGCACCGTGGTGACTTAGATTAACAGTAAATTATGTCTATGTGAAATATTTTATGAACTTATTCAGAATTAAACTGATTTCAACTACAGTATTCCAAGAACCTTTATCAGACTTTATGCATATTGCGGCATTGATTGATTTGTAGATATTTCCTATTATTGTTTTTGTGTGTAATGATATACCGGTAGGTGGCATGTAATAGTTGATCGTTTCATAAACATTTTAAAACTTGAGTGATAATGGTCCTCTGTCTTCACTTTACACTTTAGTACGGAGTGATCTGGCTTTACTCAGTTTATTTATTATTATTCTCTTGTAGTATGCTATGAACCTTCCGGCGAGGGACTAATTATGAAAGTAATCGCTGATGCTCCTATCTTAAAAGGTTGTACGGTCTACGTTGGATCAATTTTTTTTGCCAACTATCGAATGCATACACAAGCACATGTCAATGCTTCAATATTCCCTGATTTACGGGAGATTACTGGATCTCTAGTAATGGGTTTAGTGGCTGGCAAATATCCAACCTCCCTTGGTTTTATGTTTCCAAATTTACGTGTAATCCGTGGCAATCAATTCTTTTATGGCTTTACCTTGCTTCTTTATTTTGATCAGCAATTACTAGACATGTCATTACCTTCACTCACCAAAATCGAACGCGGTAAAGTCAGAATCCAGAACAATAAGATTATGTGCTACTATAATACTATTAAATGGTCAAGTGTTATGGGATCAAGTTATGCACCTGATAGAATCATCACAAAAACTTTACCGACTAATTGCCCAACTTGTCCAGCTAAATGCAATGGTTATTGTTGGAATGCACAGAAATGCCAAATCAGTATGTTGATTGATTAATAAATTACATTTACTACTGTAGAGCCCCTCCCTTGCTCATGATACTTTGTGTACTGTCTATGTACTTTTTTACTTTATATTATACTCACTACAGCCAGTTTTTTATTTTAGAGTATCTTGATCTGT
>NW_002060945.1:7191145-7210798 GCF_000150275.1 Trichoplax adhaerens | reverse complement strand
GTTGATGTGTTGATTGCTCAAGAACGAAATCAAATTCTTAAAGCAAAAAAATAAGGGAATCCCATGAACGTAAGTTCTATAGACGGACTAATAACTTTAGTCGATCATACTGTAACTATTAATAAATAAAGTAGTGCATTCATGGATAAAATAGATCCTCAGATAGGACGCTTTTCACCAGTGAAGCTATGAAATATTGCAATGTTGATCCCAATTCCGTAATAACTGTACTCAGTAAGCACAGATTTCTTCTTCAAACTACACTACGTACAGTACAGCAATGAAAATAAGGATGATATTGAGACAAACTTCGATAGTACTGTACAGTACTGTATACTCTAAATGTTGGACTACTTTTACGTCAATCATTTTCTTACAGGATCTTGGCGCTTATGTCACTCTTTCCGAATAGACTGTATCAATTTTAGAAAGACTAAATTGATCCTACATTCGACTTTTTTGTTGCTATGAGTGCCAGTCTAAGGTAGCTACGAGTTCCATACGTGGTAGAAATTTGTAGTACAATAGAAGTCTCCGGTATGCGAATACTGGACGATACGATACAATCCCTGATACAATACTTGAAAAGTCTTGGGTGTAGACCACAACACTCAGTACGGCATAGTTTACAGTATTTGTTAATTATTGCTATACTGTACGCATCTGCTGTATATGTAATACGCGTCTCCGGTCCCCGCTGGACACGACTCACGACAACTAAAAATGAAGAATTTTAGTTGTGTACTCCTTCACAATACTGTATACTGTAATATGTGTACCAATAGAAGTAAATAATGTACATATTCGGTCCTAAATATTTCCAATAATTACAACTTTTCCAGGCGCGCTTGCTACATGTAAGGTCATAAACGCGAAACATACAGTACTGCACGAGTAGAAGTACAGTACAGTGCATTGTACATATCAAATTTCATCTTATTATATAGTATTATATTCTATATCTCTACGTATTGCACTAGAATGACTCGTCGACAACAGTAATTGATGATGATTAAGCACATTACACCGCTATACTGGATATTTTTTCAGTGAAAACGTCAAAAGGTTTATTAACAAAAACCGTTGATACTGATCGTCTGGGTTTTACATTTAGTACCTTGTACGCACGTTACGACATGTATAATCATAATGATGTATAATTAATTATTAGCAAAAGCATTTAATCGGTTAATCTACTGCCATGTTTAATAACAGATAGCAAGAAATATAAATATTCCGCGTAACTGCTCGTCAGGACAGACGATCAGTCTTGATATGAACTCTTTATGATACTTCGTTTTACTTTGGCCAATTTAGAAAAGATCAAGACCTGTTTAGGATTATAGTACAAAGTATATAGCAATACAGCACACTACTTAATGTATTACTAACTTAGGATCATACTTTTCACATTTACGTATGCGTTAACATTCGCGCAAGCACCTCTGTAATAAACAGTTAGATTCGATTGCTAGCCTAGTCTGCATTCTCTAAAAACGTATTTTTACGGTTTATTGCTGTATATGAATAGAACTATATGAACATAACAGTGTCCTTATTAACTCTACTGATTAATACCACGATTACGGCAAACGATCGATCATTCTTCGACATTTCGTCAATTGAGATAAATTGCGATGTAGTAGTGTAGTGTAGTGCGGTGCACGTACATTTATTACTTGCTTAGATTTTATACAATCAGTGTAAAAACAGTCTTTTAAGAACGTTTTAGAACTCTCTAAACTGCAGTTACGCTCAGTAAAAACAGCATTTCCAAAATTAGTTGTCATCTCTCTCGAACTGGTATACTGTAATCTACAAACTAGAGGCTTGCCTATCACTGACTGGAAACCTACAGTACAGTACTGCTCTGTAAAGGTTGAGATGCACGGCTTGGCACAGCGCTGATGGACTGCTGTGGTAACTGTTTGAAACAACCCGATTCAAACTCGACAGTACAGTACAGTACTTAGTGACTCCGAATATTGTAAAGCACAGTACTGTAGTATTGTCCAATACAGTACATTGTACTGTATGGAAACGCGTCAACACCAACTGTAAATAGCTTCGAAAATACCTAAACGCACCCTGCTTTGGTCATTCGTCTGTATTAATGTACAGGATTGATCACTATTTTGGAGATCAGTAACACTCAACTCCGCTTAAAATGATAGTGGACTGTATCATTTCCAATTTTACAAAGCCATTTTTACTATAACCAAAAGTCAGAAATTGACACTCTTCATATTTACTTTTGCTAGCACACCATTTACACCACTGCGATGGACGATATGTCCATTACGTCAATTCTTCATTTATTTAATTGAATTAATTAAATAGAAAAAGCCAAGAGCAATAAAAGGACAAAATGGACAAAAATAACCTGCTAAACTGTACCTATTTGTGCTTTTTATTAACACTCGTAACGTATGTGACTAATCGATTGACGTGATTTTCTGACTAGTTTTAGCTTCGAAGGACTTTTTGCTTTTCCTATCAACACTACATGTGGTAATTACCCAATTAGTGAATGACAGTATCCCTAAAAAGCTCTCGAAGTGGGTAAACGGTAATTGGTTTGCCTCTTGAAGAATAGCTTCATCATGGCCAGAATGAAGTTTATCACCGTAGATATCATGATGCTTCTTTCGCTTGGGTTGATATGTTCTATTGGTTTGGTTGATTGTCAGCTACCTAGCAAAGGTAAGACGAAGATACAGGAAATCAACTTTCCGCACGTGATACCATAATACGCGTAATACCATCTATGTTCATTCATCTATCCTGTACATAACACAGTGCACCGTGGTGACTTAGATTAACAATAAATGTCTATGTGAAATATTTTATGAACTTATTCAGAATTAAACTGATTTCAACTACAGTATTCCAAGGACCTTTATCAGACTTTATGCATATTGCGGCATTGATTGATTTGTAGATATTTTCTATTATTGTTTTTGTGTGTAATGATATACCGGTAGGTGGCATGTAATAGTTAATCGTTTCATAAACACTTTAGAACTTGATTGATAATGGTCTTCTGTCTTCACTTTACACTTTAGTACGGAGTGATCTGGCTTTACTCAGTTTATTTATTATTATTCTCTTGTAGTATGTTATGAACCTTCCGGCGAGGGACTAATTATTAAACAAATCGTTGATGCTCCTATCTTAAGAGGTTGTACGGTCTACGTTGGATCAATTTTTTTTGCCAACTATCGAATGAATACACAAGCACAAATCAATTCTTCAATATTCCCTGATTTACGGGAAATTACTGGATCTCTAGTAATGGGTTTAGTAGCTGGCAAATATCCAACCTCCCTTGGTTTTATGTTTCCAAATTTACGAGTAATCCGTGGCAATCAATTCTTTTATGGCTTTACTTTGCTTCTTTATTATGATCGGCAATTGCTAGACATGTCATTACCTTCACTCACCAAAATCGAACGCGGTAAAGTCAGAATCCAGTACAATCAGAATATGTGCTACTATAATACTATTAAATGGTCAAGTGTTATGGGATCAAGTTATGCACCTGATAGAGTCATCACAAAAACTTTACCGACTAATTGCCCAACTTGTCCAGCTAAATGCAATGGTTATTGTTGGAATGCACAGAAATGCCAAATCAGTATGTTGATTGATTAATAAATTACATTTACTACTGTAGAGCCCCTCCCTTGCTCATGATACTTTGTGTACTGTCTATGTACTTTTTTACTTTATATTATACTCACTACAGCCAGTTTTTTATTTTAGAGTATCTTGATCTGTATAACAATAAATAAATTCAATATTGCTTTCGACCTTTCGTGTAGTCTTGACAGACACACAGTAAATTCTCAATTAAATAACAGCGTAGTGTACTTGTACCCTAGCATCTCCTTAGAAGGTATTAGCTAATCTGATACATTGTAATTGCTACTTATTCATAATTTACTGATCCTAATGTTGGTTTATTCGATAGTTTGCGATAGTTGCGGTGAATCTGGTTGCGATAGCAATGGCAAGTGCTGTCATGCTGAGTGTTTGGGTGGATGTTTTGGTCCGCAAGCCAGTAATTGCTACGTATGTAAACACCAAAATTATAATGGTACTTGCATGACAGGATGTCCTTTTGGCACTTATGAGGTAACGATTGCGATAGAAAATAATTTTAAATAATGAGAAAAATAATTACGGTTTCTATGAACTAATATCATCTGTGATAACTTTTATTCTTGATTACATTCAGTATCAATACCAAGCATACAGATGCAACTTATTCTATATCATAGTAATTTATAAACTATGCATTATTTATGTAAACCTCTTTTAGTCGACTGAAGTTCTAGTTAGTTATAATAAATCATACCTAAACACAAAAATTGAGTACCAAAACCTTAAATTTGTGCTATTCTCCAAATCATATTATTGTATAGGTGGAAGGACACTGTGTGAGGCATTGTCCAGCAGGATCATATCGTCATAAACTTAGCTGTATAAGAAGTTGTCCTAAAGGATGGATAGAGTTTGAAGCGACCAAAGAGTGCATTGTTTGTGATGGATGTAAAAGAGGTACAGTATGTTTATATTAATCATAGCCCGATTTAAAGTAAAAACAATTTTAAAATTATTAGCATGCTATAGCGAGATTTAATATTAAGCAAAAAGTGTCGTAAGGCTTCTCCTATTAACCAGGAAATATTATTATAACTAGAATGTGATATGAAGAATAATGAAGGCCAAAACATTGTTATATCGTCAATCGATCATCGGTTACAAAATCTGAAACGCTGTACGGTATTAAAGGGCAACCTGATCATTCGGATAACTTATGGCTGTAAGCTTAAATATGTGCTTGCTATAACAATTTATGATATGTGCGCATGATACATTAAGGTTGAACAGTTTGTAATCCGTTTCTTAACCATATTGTATTGATACACTGTCATATTGATAGCTGGAAATATTGTGAAAGAATTGGAAGATGCTCTTAGCAACGTGGAAGAGATCGAAGGTTACTTGGAGATATCTAGCACACCTTCTATCGTCAGTTTAGAGTTCTTAAAGAATCTAAAAATTATTCATGGTAATCAACTAGCCAGAACCGATAAGGAAGGAAATGGGTACGCCAAACATTGTTTTCTTATTTCATTACTATAGCATATATGTAACAGTAATTAAGCTACATCCAGTGTGAATGATAAGTGATAAGAAAGTAAACTAAAATTCGCTCGACTGCAAATGCATTTACAAATTACACTCACTTCGCCGCCATAGTGATATCGTATTGAATTCGTTTCACCGGTGAAAATTATATGTTTAGGGTTACTTGCCCAATACTGTATCGTAAACTAAATACAACAGTAGAAAAATAATAATCGAGAAATGGATAACGATTTATATGATAACCTTTATATTCCATAGCTACGCTATTGTTATGCTTGACAACCGGAATTTAGAAAATTTATGGCAACCGAAAACGGAAGATAAACTAAAAGTCAAGAGAGGGAAGTTATTCTTCCATTTCAACCCACGCTTATGCCATAACCTTATTGTTAGACTAGCCAAAGAAATCGGGCAAGAAAATAATACGTCGCCATTAGATATCCCAGAACAAACCAATGGAGATCAAATTCAATGTGGGTATCTCAGTCTTTCGTAACGGTTTCAGATATCAACATTTCTACTTTTGTAAAGGAAGTCAAACACCGCATAAATCATAGCATTTTTTTATGTTATTTGGTCATTAATACCGTGTTAATTGATCAAAATTCTATAACTGCCTACTGAGTATGCTTAAAATCTTACAATTTTCTTTAATGGTTGTTGCATTAGGCACCATTCTTCCGATTAATATTACAACATTTCAACCTGTGGTACGATATAGCTACCGCAAAATTAGTTTAAAAGTGGAGTGGGTGCTGATCGATACCCTTCTACTTGGAGGATCTAATAAGCTAGTAAACTACATCGTATACTATCGGCCTACGTAAGTAATAATGTACAAATTTGAAAACCCTTTAATTGGAGTACTTGCTATTTTAGTGTCGATGTACTCACGCAGGATTTCAAATTACTCTCATTCAGGACTAACCTCAACGTGACCGTTTATGATGGTGTTGACGCGTGCGGAGTTAAAGTGTATGCTAAGATTATAGTAACTACTCTCGAATTATTAAATTTTTACATGTCGGACAAATTTACCTTGAATATAAGAATATTATTATAATCAACAGTTTTATGACTGGCTGGTGTTCTTATTGTCGTACTTTGTTTTTATTATTCCATTATATTATGCAATTTATAGATGGCAAGAGATCATTGTCGACGCTGAAGAAAACAAAACTGAGATCAAAAATTTAAAGCCGAATACGATATACGCTGTATACGTTAAAACCTTAACCATCAGCCGCGTTGGAGCTATAAGTGATATTAAATATTACGTATCGCCTGACGTGCGTAAGTATGGTATACTGTACTAATAATATACCCATTTAGCGTACCAAATGGTTTCTTACGCCAGTCTTGAAATTAATCTCACTACACGATGTTGTAGTAATATATGCACTTTACTTGCTGCAAAGGAAGATTCTAATTATGGTAGTTCGCTTGCCACTTTATACGTGTATAGCGTGTAACCAAGATTACACACTCTATGAGCTCTTTGTTTTTTGTCATGTAAAAGGAATTGCTAATTGCTAGTACGTGTAAACTATGTATTTGTTAGTAAATTATGGAATTGCCCAATTCTAACATGCTATCTAACTGTTGATCTAAAATTATTCTACTTATAACTATGGCAAGTTCTAAGTACATTAACAATCTATCCGTTATGGTATATATTTTCCCTAAGATATTTAAATTATCATTTGCCTACAGAACCCACGGAAATAAGAAATATAGAATACATCAACCTTTCGCCGTCATCCTTTCGAATCTCTTGGGATCCTCCGTCTTCTCCTAATGGTCTCAACTTAACTTACAAAATATTGTACCAGCAGCGTATAGAGAGAGAAATTTTGCCAACAGAAGTTTGCACTGCTAGCGGTACTGTCATCCCGAACCTTGTAATTAAACCTATCGTTGATGCAACACCTACACCTCCAGTGGCTGTAAACGATAGTTGTCCGTGTTTAGCTACTGCTGTACCAACATTAAGTCAATCTGAAGCTAAAGATATCCAAAGTGAAAATCAAAATTTTTATGAATATCTTACTCAACTCTTTTTCTATAAAAAAACGGCAGCACCTACTACGGTATCGACTGCGAATGTAACAACCCCGACTCCAACAACTGGTATGCTAATCATGTTCGATATGATTGTATTATTGTTACCTATTTTCTGCATTTTGGCCATGATTTAATATATCCCCAAGTACATTTTAATGGGTATATTTTCTGTTAAAAAATTCTTTCTTGAATAGCGACAACTGCAAGACCTACCACGAAAGCTACTACAATGCCAACTACCATAGCAACAACAGAACTTACTACCGTTTCTATGAGTAGGTCTACCGTTCAAACGACATCAACACCTAAGGCGACTCCTGCTCCTATTATAGTTAAACAAATTCGTGATACATACATTACGTTGGACAATTTAAAGTCTTTTACTAAATATAGTGTAACGGTAAGTTGAAATTTTAACTCTTTATGTAAAATTTCGTGTGTAATGTCCGATATCAACTTCGACTTAGTTGACGACAGAAATACAGTGTATTATGAGATGATAATTGGAACCATATACCTTTTCTACGTATAGATAATTCCATGCAATAGCAAATGTCCTTCTATTCGTGATGATTCCGCTTACGATTTATATAATATCAGGACCTTACCTGATGGTAAGTATATATTCAGTCTGTAGTTTGTCATGTAGGGTATAGCATATATTTCATTGATGAAATTGATTACATACGATTCTAGTGAAAAGAGATCAAATTGAAAATGTAAGTGTGGTAAAAGTTCCCAACAGCTATGACGTAGTAATGAATTGGAGTACACCTGTGAATCCAAATGGTGGGCATATATTAGCGTATGAGATTAGAATTACTCGCTATGAGGATGAAGTTCGGTATCTCGGGGGCTTGAAATACGATAAGGTATCAGCATTTATCTTGTTTACTATATATTTGATTTGCTTAATTAGTAGTACAGTATACAGTATATTGATTTTTGTAATATCACAAACTTGCGATCATGTATACAAACCGTCGTATAATTCTCTCTTTAGATGGAATCCAGATGTGTAGATGCCGCAAATTATAGTGAAGGAATCGGTCATGAAATTGGGTTAGGTAGATATGGTTTTTACATTTTTGACGTAAAAGCAACATCTTTGGCTGGAAACAGTTCCTGGGCTGGTAATATTTCAGTGGAGTTTATAAATATAGAAGGTAAAATGTGATGTCGCAACTGATTACTTTCTACTCTAAACAATAAATTTTAGTAATGACTAAATTCTAAGCAGTTTCTGTAAGGTATATGATGAGTTTATGATGTAACGGTACCCTACTGCATTACTATATATTTCATATGTCTTTATTGGAAAATTAAATCTCTTCCTTTATTACTCGAAGCTCGAGCTCAGGTCATTACCGTAGCCTCTATTGTTAGTGCTGCAGTTTTTGTTATCCTAACTGCCGGTGGAGGGATATGGTACTACCTAAGAAGACGGTAAATTAGACTATTGCCTTATGAACTATACTAAAACTCTTCATTAACTTGGCAATATTTACTCAGATTTAAGCAAAAGCACAAAGAATTTATAGAATCAATCAACCCCGATTATATGAATGCTGCAGATGGTAAGATTGTTTTCTATACGTACTGTATATATATTTTCATTCATTAAGTTAATAAAAAGTAACAAGAGATAATTTCATATGAACCTATCGGAATGATTACTATTTATTTCATATCACTAATGCTTATCTATTGTAACTATTATAGTTTATATTCCTGATGATTGGGAGTTTGAACGTGAAAAAATAGCGCTATTGAAGGAATTAGGTAAAGGTGCGTTCGGTATGGTATATCTTGGTGAAGCTGCTGATATTATTTATGGAGAACTAAAAACAAAAGTAGCTGTAAAGGTCAGTTAAGTATACCAATCGATAACCATATTAACCATACAAAGTCCATTTTACCAGTCAGAAATGATTATCATAGTAATTGATTATTTCATTTTTATCGTAGACGGTGAACGAGAAAGCTAGTTTCCGAGAGCGCCAGGAGTTTCTAAATGAAGCTTGTATTATGAAGTAATATTTCACACCTTCTATTACATTTGCAAATTATTAATTAGTGCGATATAATATAATACGAATACACACATATCCGTAAATACTATGCATAAATGCTATAATTACATTATTGCTCCTCTACTTACTAAATTTTGGTCCTATGTTGGGATAATCGTAGGCAATTTGATTGTAATCATGTGGTCCGATTGCTTGGAATCGTTTCGCAAGGACTTCCACCTTTAGTTATTATGGAGTTAATGGCTAACGGCGATTTAAAAAATCATTTAAGATCGCTTCGAGAAGATGCTGATAGCCCAGATTATGTAGGCAGCAATATACATGTATACGTATAATCATATATTAAATTATCTAATGAGATTTTATAAAGAATTTTGAGTTAAAATTATTCCAATTTATACGACCTTTGAAAATGTATAGTACTTGAAACCCAATCCTAACCGACCTTCCGATGTACAATTTCATAAAATGGCGGCCGAAATAGCCGATGGAATGTTGTATCTAAGTGATAAAAAATTTGTACACAGGTTGGTTGCGCGTAGTTTTCAAATTTGTATAAAATTAATCTATTTCTAGGAACGAATTCTTTGTAAGGGCTTGATATTCTGTTATTATTTTAAAACGAAATCAACTATAAGTCGCTACGTTTTAGCATCAGTTTTGAAATATTAATAGTAAATATTATGTAGTTATCGTCATTTATGCAATTTATATCCAGTTTACTACTTATGTATTAATTAGAGACTTAGCGGCGCGTAATTGCATGGTTTCCGGAGATTTTATCGTAAAGATCGGAGGTAAGAACACTGCTTAATTGTTTGAATTAAAATACTTAAAGAGTTTATTAATAACGTAAAAAAATTTCTTAATTTTAAATTTCAACATTTCGTGCCTCTCAGATTTTGGCATGACACGCGACGTTTACGCCAGTGACTATTACCGTAAAGGTGGAAAGGGTATGAAAATACGAGTCCTTATTTTATTACGATTGTATCCTTACAAACCGTCAATAGAATCAGTTATATAACATTTAAAAGTATTAATGCGAATTATAACTTGAATATAGGAATGTTGCCTGTTCGTTGGATGCCACCAGAATCCTTACGAGACGGTGTTTTTACATCAGCAACAGATGTATGGTAAGATGCATCAAAATATTCTTTGTTACAAACTGTGGTTAGACATTAAATATTTGGTCTAATATACGGGCGTAATTTTAATTTAGCCTTTTACTATTAAAATTTTAAAGGTCCTATGGCGTAGTACTTTGGGAAATTGCTACTCTTTCCGAACAACCGTATCCCGGAAAGTCGAATGAGGATGTTTTAAAATACGTTTTAGATGGTGGAGGCTTAGAAAGACCACCTTATTGCTCTGACAAATTGTAAATGATCTATATTTTAATGCTTTATATATATTTTTAATGTCTATCCTCGTTGCCTTTCTTATCTTAGCAAATGTCCATAATATTATATTTTAACTATCTTAGGTACCGCCTCATGGTTGCGTGTACGCAGTTTCAGCCAAAGTTAAGACCAAGATTTCGAGAAATTATCGCCTTGTTACTTCCCGACTTGCCAGAATCCTTTCAAGAAATATCCTATTATCACTCAGAGGAGTGCGCTGAAGCTGCAATGAAAGATGAGACAAGAAATGCGGAGAAAGAACGAGCAGCTGCACTAGGATTGGAAATTAGAGACACTGCTAACAGTGCGAACTCGATTAATAACGAAAGATATGACAGTTTATCAGGTACCACCCGTAGCAGCAGTAGTATCTCGAGAAAAAGTACCAGTGAAAGCAGCAACGATCAAATTTCCAGTAAAAATTTAATACTTAATAAGAAAGTCTTAAACAGTCAGCATGGCAGTGGTTCTATTATTCAAACTATTACCGCATCCCGTGATTCTACTATACTGCAGCGGCAAGAATTTGGCAAAAATCGTGAAGTTAGCAAATCTACCCCGTGTGTTGTGGTTACGAATAATACGCTAAGAGAGCGTGAAAAACCTCATACATTTGGTAGTACAAGAAATGTTCGTGTGAGCAAGTTATAGTTCACTACGTAAGCCATGTGATTACTTACGTAACTAGTGCAATAAATCTATGATTTCATTGCATTAATTTAATAAAAAGGGCTAAAAATTTTAGCATAAAATTTTCCTAGTTTCCACTAGGCATTTGAATGCTTTTCTCTTATTTGTTACAAAAATTTTTTAACTAATTTCTGAAAATAGTATTTATGTATTGCTCTCTTAATTAGTGTACTGTAACACTCCAAGTTATTACTGCCGGCGTGGATATATTATTATAAACTAAATTTTTAATTCATTACTGTAATTGATTGCAAATACTTTACTACGTACCTCAGCTGCCGGAGGCTTTGT
Organism: Trichoplax adhaerens; assembly: GCF_000150275.1. Taxonomy (NCBI): domain Eukaryota; kingdom Metazoa; phylum Placozoa; class Uniplacotomia; order Trichoplacea; family Trichoplacidae; genus Trichoplax; species Trichoplax adhaerens. The sequence continues at coordinate 7,199,157 of NW_002060945.1, read as the reverse complement.
TTGCTCCCTATAACTTTTATTTTAAGATTTTTAATCTAATATCATTTATTGGTCTATTTTATTCGATTCTTTGCTATCTTCAATTTCCTTTAGCTTATAAATAGGTAGTAAAATTAATTCGTTGTATGGAGCTCTTTAATCTGTTACAATATTCTTCTAATATATTAGAGTATATAGTATATAATACAAGTTGTAAATATGCATTTGATGATATGTGAACTGAACCCTATTGCTTCTGCTATGGCAATAATTGGCAATCACAATATATCATTGTTTTTATTATCTTGATATATTGTACCGGTAACTCGTTGTGAATACAATAACGTGCTTAGCGATATAGGGTAAACGGGAATAAATTCTTAACTTGAATTGTAGTTGTTGGTTAACAATATAAGCAAATTTATTCTATAGAAATGTTATTCGTAATTGCTGTAATGTTAATAATCTACTTATTTGATTTAATTGTAACCTAAATTAATACGAAAGCTTTGGTTAGCCATGTACGTATAATAAATTTAGATTAGTATTCGTAAATAAATATTATTACATTAAGGATGCTATATTATTTCTTTATTTTACTTTGCTTGATACGAGGTGCTGCTGACATGACAGCAAGCAAATATTCATTTTATCTAGAATTGTCTTTTTACGTGCACCCTTGACTTCACCTTGATCAAAAGCTGGCATGATAAGCTAGTATACTATAGTACTACGCATAATAATGCATTTCATTTTATTGCTGTGGTTAGAAGAGAAATCTGTACTAAAGAAGTTATAAAGATATCAAGATAAGGGAAAAATTACATTAACTAAAGTCGCGGAAATATCTTAGTCCCTCGTTTCAGTTTCTAGCGTATAATTATAGATTGTGAATTAAATTTTTGAAAGTTAGGTTCAGTTAAATGAGACGATAACAGACAATATGAAGTTTATACGTGCCACAGCTAACGTTATTTTACGAAATACATTCCTCGATGTTCCATCACATTGTGAAAAGGTCTTATTACGGCTTCACTGCTCCATGTGGCAATATCTGCTTGTACGTTGTGCAATATTATTGTTCGCATAGGAAATTGAAGGCAGAAAAAGGAGCCCTCCTTGGTCTTGGTGCGCTATAAGTAAAAAAGAAAAGCATAATAGCAGTTTATCTCGATATAAATTATTAATTTCTTCAAAATTATTAATTAATTAATTAATTAATTATTTTAAGACTGACCTTTAGTCCTGCCTTTTTCTATACACCGCACTGGGCACTGGTGATGAACTCTTAAATTAAAAATAGAGAAAATTGGTACAGTACAAATATCTCAGTTCAATCTGTGCAATTTATTTTTACTACTGTCACAAACCAGCTTCGTGACAAGGATAACGTAAAACAAATCTCTAAATTACTATAGTCTCCGGGATTCAGTATCCTTTAACTACCTCATAAGAATTTAGACGCCTTTGATTCTACGTTAAACTCAACTAGACAATTGAGAACTGCTTTATTCAACTATCTGACGGGCTTATATACCCTTCTACAGCAGCTAACATTCACGAGTCATCTTATAAAAATACTTAGGTGAGAACATCTACTAACTAATTTTTCACAGTCGGACTACAATATGTCCATTCACAGAATCATTTCAGTACAGTACACATTACAGCACAGCATTAAATTTACTGTAACACATTTAATAATTAATTAATTCCTACTGTAAGTAACTAGTTGTAATATATTATCACTATATTATATTAACCAAATTTAGATTGCTATTTCTTCACGGTAGTTCGTACCGTGATAACTGCTCTAACGCTATTTTAGGAGTTGCTGTAATATTTCCGTGTTTCAGTATTGGGCAGAAAACGCTATCCTAATTCAAGTGTTCAACCAATGCAATGTTGGGGATCCGGGCCTGTTTACAAGAGTGTAATAGCTGTCTGAGATATGGTTTACAAACTGTATGTTTGTCCTGTGCAGGTAAGTAAGTATCTGGAACTATCTTATCTTGTACTGAACATGATAGCCAACAGCACATTCTTTTGGGATTTTCCCCCATCCTCCACTACAGTACAGTAAAATAAAGTTGATGTTTTGCGTAATTAGAGTGATGAAAAAATTTGAAATTTTTTTTCTCTTAAAGGGTTAATTCCTCTGCTGTACAGTACAGAACCGTGTGTATGTACATATAATTTTATTATTTATTTATTCCATACATACAGTATAGTGCTCACTAGCTGCACTCGCACAGCATACTGTATACAGTATATGTTTATGAATACATAATGCATGATATGATTAAGCATTTATACCCTACCCAAGGATAGCAAGAAGTCATCGTAAACCTGCGGGGCCTTATGTCAAGCCTAGTCCTGCCTGAAATTGATGGAGTACTACCGTAAAATGAGTCGAGATGAAATTGAACGAATAGGCACAGTTTTATAAATCTGCGGATACGTGAGTTGGACGCATAAAAATATTTCTCTTATTGTAAATACTGTGCGACTAGCAAATTGACAATTACAATCCATTATAGCATAATTTCCAGCCAAATGAATTGAAATTACTTTTTGATGATTTAAGTTAACTCTAATTTTTAATTGGTGATCCATTAGTACAACTTGTTCGTGGGATACTTCACTGTTCTGTATCGTAGTAGATTGTCTTGGTTACAAATTTACTCTAATGTTATCATTCTGTAAGTCGTAAATGAATTGGTAATTTAGAGATCGCTGTTGTTCTACTGCTCACCAACCAGCCAGCATCATTCTTCACACCTATTTAGAAAATAATTTTGACCCATAAGCCCAATGTTTTGGGGTGGGGGACCTTTCGTCGTAACGAAGATGCCTTGATCGCAGAAGTCCAGAGGCTCTGGATAAGGAAATAGTTTGGCTTTTGGAGATCTTGCTACAGTGCTTATTCAAAATTCTGATACTTTAATAGAACTATCGGTAAAATTGTAAGTTGATAGTCTATACTGTATTGATCTATACAGTATATTCCACACTGCACAGAACGTCAAGTATCATGAGCAGGAGTTCTACTAGTAATTATTAACAAGATAACGCTAAAGGACAAGACAGCAGTATCGATAGTGAATTTGGTGAAGTACGGGTATTTCTAAAGTAGTACCTTATTACATTACAAAAATAATGAAAAATATAGAATGACTAGCTAGTTTATGACGTACCAATAGGGCAATATAGTTTGTTTGAATTTACTCGTTATGCCAAAAAGATAACAATATTGGAGACAAAACGCTCAATTTATTGATGATACTGTAGAGAGCCAATGCCCCCCGACAATGGGCCAACTAAGCCATCTTTTCTAGATGCTATCCATAAGTGTACAAATAAGATCACAGGTTCAAAAGGGACCATGGCGGCGATTTCCAAGACCCCTAAGAATGAATAAACAAATTCTTGACAGATCCCGTAGTAATGTCGTACGTTTACCTGATGAGATGTAAAAAATATCATACTGTACTCTGCATGCTGTAGTGTAGAAAAAAACGAGCATACAGTATTATGGCTGCAACTGTTTGCAATTGCTAGAAAAAACAACGACCTGAAATCGTATTGACGGTAGTATGGTAATTTACAGTAGGATAAAAGAGTGACATGCTAGGTACTTTTAATAAGAATATGAATTTGATTTTACTTTCATTAAAGGTTATAAATACGATAAGTACTGGCGACGTCATAAAGCATTATAAATTGGATAGTGAACAGTACTGTACATGTTATAACCTGCTTCTACATACTTTTTTATAGAAAATTAGTCCATTAGTCCTAAAATCTGATGTCTGATTAAGACAACATCTCGTAGGTATACGTAAGCCTGTATGCTTACAAGAGTTGTTACTGTCATTTAGGATTACTACATAACAGCAACAATTTTCATAGCGATATTCTTTTTTTTATATACTCCAGAATCGTATATCCAGATGATCGAAAGTTAGCACTGAAGAATTTCTTCTGTACAACGTACGAGTACTCGTATATCAAAATTTTGAATAAAATCAAATTACTCTCTGGAAGAAGATGAAGTATCCAGTAGTCGCGAAATTAATTTCTCTCATTACCATCGCCTATATTAATCTACAAGCGGTCGATTGTCTAATACCTACAAAAGGTAACGACATAATCAAGATACCATTACTCTTAATACGCTTGATGTTTGCAATTTAAATTATCGCAACCATCTACATGACCAATATAGACTAATAGTAGCTTTCGTAAAATTTTTTAACAATTTTTCTTACCTGCTATATTCATTTTTTTTCTATTTTTTGCCTTTATCCTATCCACTAAGCAATCAGATCAGTTAAAGTACTCATTTTAAAATGAAACATTTTAAAGCTAATATACATACAATGACGTAATAAGCTTAGTCTTAAAACGTAATTTCTTCCTATTAGATCATCAAGATTTTATCCAAACCCATAAAGTATAGTACAGTAAATATAACTACCACTCATTCTATTTTGTGATTAAAATATTACGATTGATAGATATAATATTACGTTCATTGTGTGATACAACGAAAGAAACATTTCGTATATATGTACCTTACAATTTAGCACACAAAGTACAAGCATTTCTATTTAGTCCGTCTACCAAAGTCATCATACAATTAATGTGAAAAGTTTGTTAAACTTTATTACTGTGATATTAAGCCGATAAGTTCTACTCCATTCTGCAATGTTCTCTAGCTGCTCTGTATGTTATATAAATGCATCATATCCCTTTTTCCAGCCCTTTAATCGATTGCTTGAGGAAAGAACGTTCCACATTAATGTAGTAACACTTGGTACTAAAATTGATACTTTATACCTGCATTTTTAGACTTTTTTAGCTCTCCAACTGGATCAACATTTTTAACATAAAAATAACTATCAGAATATGCTTAGAAGGAATTATAGCATTACCAGTAAAACCTTATAGCTGTTCAAGTAGAGTAAAATTCGTGATTTGAGCTATTATGCTGAATAGCAGAGCAAGGGAAATTAAAATTAATTTCAGTTTCTTTCACTTTGAAAAATAATTATTCAGTACTGAAAGCCGCTAAAATCAATTATCGTAATTATAGATATATTTATTCTCATATATATTTAAATTTTCAGGCAGGAATGCACTACTTCCATAAATGAAAACAATTATATTTTAAAAATTATTCACATTTTATTTCTTAGAAAATGACTAAGTTAATAATGAGGCTCATAAACAATTCTTACAATTATTCTTTCAATTCCAGCATATATCATTATAATTTTTTAAAGCAAGTATTTATAGCACTTAATTCCAAATTATTAATATACATAAACGTTTATTAAAACTATCTGTATTGTAGTGTACAGTGTACACCGAGCATACTGTATAGTAAGGTATTCATTGTATAGTAATTCTTTTCTATAAAATCATCCTCGTCAAGCAGACTGTACGGTGTAATTACAGTATAGTTTGTAATAAAAATATTGCGCCATTACTGTATTTTAACCAATCATAAGCTTGAAAAGGTCAATTATAGGTCGAAGAAAAAATTAACTAGTTGCTAAGGCGAGTATTAGAAATCAGTTATAGTTATTGACAATAAAAAGTAGGCCAAAAATTTGACCACCAATTAATTTATCCGATAATATATTTTTCTTAGGCCTGCTGAATAGTCAAGGATTATTGTGTATTAATTTTTTTCCTATGCACCCTACATGTTCTCTAGATATAGACCAACAGTAAAGTAGTAGTCTATTGAATGAAAGAATAATCTCACTTTGTCATGTAAGCATAAAATAAACGGTGTTAGTTACTACATTATTCTGTATCTGACATATATATATGTTATATACATGACAGATTAACAATATTTTGTAATGTATGCTCAAAGCATCATTTTCGGCTTCTTGATTCAATTACCTTGCAGTTACCGAACCCTATCGCTTAAGTATTCAATCGACTGATTCTATTTCCCTATCGTATAAATTAAATTCCTATTTCCTTATGCCTATTTTATCGTGCTTATAAGTGCATAGTACATCCTTGTATTATTTCAATTACGAATTTAGTTGTCTACAATTCCTAATGAAATTTTATTTATTTATTTGTCTACACACTTTAAAGTATGATATCCTATTGCATAACGTAACAGCTCTTGCAAATTATAACAAAACCACTACTGTATTAGAGATATAATCTGCGACTTTATGGTATTGACGCTATTTTCTCTCAAACAGCCTGCCACGATCCTACCGGCGATGGTCTACAGCTTAAATTTGTCAGAGATGCCCATGTTTTAAAAGGTTGCACAGTTTACATTGGATCAGTTTTCATTATTATGTATCGAATGAACACGCCAGCTGAGGTCAATGTAACCACTTATCCTGAATTACGCGAGATTACCGGATCTCTAGTATTTAATTTAGTAGCCGGAAAACAATTAACTTCATTGAGTTTAATGTTCCCAAATCTTCGTGTAATACGTGGCAATCAATTCTTTTATGGATTTACTTTACTTTTCTACTTTAACAACCAACTGCTCGATATGGCATTACCATCTCTTACTAGAATCCAACGTGGCAATGTCCGAATCCAACAGAACCGCGAGATGTGCTATCATAGCACTATCAAATGGTCAAGCTTAATGGGAACAAATGATTCACCGGATAAAGTAATCGCTAAATCTTTACGAGCAAATTGTCCTTCTTGCCCTAGCAGATGCAACGGCTACTGTTGGAATTCAGAACACTGTCAAATTAGTAAGTTACATACGTTAATACCCAGATAATCTTTTAGTTACTGTATGCAGCAAGGGACTGCAGTAAATTAGTGGGTACATACTAGGACTGTGTGCGAAGAGGTTCATATCGTCAGCTATAAGCGACGGATTATTGAGCTAGTCTTACGTAATTATACTAGTAAAAGGCCTTATATATACAAGCATTAATTGTGGTAGCATCATTATACAGTGTTATAATCAGGTTTTGTTTTATATATCTTTCTAAATTTAAATTGTTAATCTATATTAAATAGTATGCGATAACTGTGGTGAATCTGGCTGCGATAGTAATGGAAAGTGCTGCCACTTTCAGTGCTTGGGTGGTTGTTCTGGTCCTTCAGCAAAGGATTGCTATGTATGTAGGCATCAGAATTACAATGGAACTTGTATGACAGGATGCCCTATTGATACTTTTGAGGTACAATCTGATAAATCAGCTGTAATACCTTATATCTGTTTCTTATCTATTTAGTTAATCAATTAAAGTTAATAACAGTTTGATTATAGCTTAACTACTAGTTACATCCGGAGCAATTATCGTTGTGCGTTAATGCCCTCTAATGACAGAATCGATGGAAGCACTAATTATATCATCATACTTTTGTATGCCAACCCTTGTAGATGGAAGGCCACTGCTTTGAACGTTGTCTTCAGGGATATTATATACACTTAAATTCACGTAAATGTGTCCGAAAGTGTCCGATAGGATGGACAGAAGACGAATCAACTAAAACCTGCGTAGTCTGTAATAACTGCAAGAGAGGTATACAAATGTTAAACGTCCAGATATAACTTAGATGATTTAGAAATATGCTGCTAAAAATATACAAATAGTTTACCTATACCTATACACTTATACCTATATTATGCATCATGTTTTCATACACACTTTATCCGTTTATATACAATTATACATATACAGTATCATACTCGATGAAATACTTTAAAATCTTCCTTAGATGACAAGTTATACGAATATGTATATAGCATCAGACTACCTATATATAGTGATTTACTATAAAGAAATAACGAGAACTTTTACTATTTCAGAATGCGAAGTAAAAGATAAAGAAGGTAAAAACCTTATAATATCATCCGTCGATCATCAGTTACAAAACTTAAGAGAATGTACTGTACTTAAGGGAAACTTAATCATCCGAATTACTTATGGCTGTAAGTTATGTCTTAGTAGTTTAATACAATTCTTTCTTATTTTATTACTGGTAACTACTTCTAATATTACTATTTCATTTCA
>NW_002060945.1:7175450-7191095 GCF_000150275.1 Trichoplax adhaerens | reverse complement strand
CAATAGATCTGCTACAATACTAAGCCACTTGACTGAATATCCTTCATTAAGCCGTACCGTATCATATTTAATATATGTTACCTATTTAATGTGTATCTTATGATGATGAATTCAACAAATCCATATCTATATCACCCAATTTATATCCCAATTCTGTAGATAGAAGGTCATTGCTTAAAGCGCTGTCCTCCAGGATCTTATCACCACTTAAATAAGTGCGTCAGAAAGTGTCCTACAGGATGGATAGAAGACGAATCGAGTAAAACTTGTACAGTCTGTAGTGCTTGCAAGAGAGGTATAAAAAACATTGCATGCGCATATACTCATACTAATTTAGATAATACTGTACATGCATAGCTATAATGTAGTTTAATCAAGATATATTTATTAATGAAGTAATTCAAAATCTTCCTTAGATGACAAGTTATACGAATATGTATATAGCATCAGACTACCTATATATAATGATTTACTATAAAGAAATAACGAGAACTTTTACTATTTCAGAATGCGAAGTAAAAGATAAAGAAGGTAAAAACCTTATAATATCATCCGTCGATCATCAGTTACAAAACTTAAGAGAATGTACTGTACTTAAGGGAAACTTAATCATCCGAATTACTTATGGCTGTAAGTTATTTCTTGGTAGTTTGATACAATTCTTTTTTATTTTAATACTGGTAACTACTTCTAATATTACTATTTCATTTCATTATCATAACGGTTATTTTACCCTTAAATAATCTTTTATATACATATAGCTGGAGATATAGTAAAAGAACTAGAAAATGCTCTTAGCAGTGTCGAAGAAATCGAAGGCTATCTTGATATTTCTAGTACACCTTCGATCGTCAGCTTAGAATTTTTGAAGAGATTAAAAATTATTCATGGTAAACAGTTAGCAAGAGCTGACAAAACAGGACAAGGGTAATCTACTATTTCTATTCGTTAATAAGGATTTAATTTTATCATACAACAAAATACGATATAAATATAAATTAACTAAAATTATCAGTATACGAGTAATTACAATACATTAATCTTATTTAAGTATTTCTTCGCTATTTATACTAAAAAATAAATACGATAAAATGTTTAAGTTTCATAGAATTTTATAGTGTAGTAACATAATCTACCTCATCTATAGATACGCGATTGTTATATTTGACAATCGAAATTTAGAAAATCTATGGACTGAGAGATCACAGCATAAATTACAAGTCAAAAGAGGAAAACTCTTCTTCCATTTCAATCCGCGTCTGTGCTACAACAAAATTATGACATTAGCTAAACAAATCGGTCAAGAAAATACAACTTCTATCGTAGATGTACCAAGACAAACTAACGGAGATCAAAATCAATGTATGTCTAAAATAAGTTTTCTAGCTGTGTATAAAATTAAATAAATTTACTGTTTTACTACTAGTTATAACTCTAACAAATATAGAAAGCGAGTACTTAAGTATTTTCATAAACTTATACAGAATTCTTAGGGTAAAAGAAGCTAGTTAACTGAATATATTTTTTGAATGATTTTAGGTATCATTTATCCTATTAATATAACCGTTTTTAACGGCAACAGTAACTATTATAGACGTCGAGTTACTTTAAATGTAACTTGGGAACCGATTGCTTCCAATCAATTTGGAGGATCTAATATGCTAGTAAATCATATTGTGTATTATAGAACAACGTAAGTTAACAGAATCTAAATTCAATCCTTGCACCGAACAGTATTTAGAATTAGTAAATTACAAAATAGCTGACAAAGTACAATACTTATACGAAAGTTAAAGTAACAACAACCCAATACACACGCCTATATTATACATTTCTACAAACTACAAATATGAAATCAATTTTATTTTCAGAACTACAACTAATCTTACAGTTTATGACGGCGTTGATGCTTGTGGAGTTAAAGTGTAAGTCTTACTAACGATTACCCAATCTAAAAACTATTCTACTGTCAATCCTTTACATTGTTATAAATTAATATTATTAGAAATATCACATATAAAGTAACAATATCTATTTATATCTATTATATAATTTGGATATGATTAGTTGGCAGGAAATTATTATAGCTCCTGACAAGAATACTGTCGCCATTAAGAACTTGAAAGCGAATACTATATATGCTGTATATGTTAAGACCATAACAATCAGCGATATCGGTGCTATTAGTAATATTAAATATTACACTGTACCAGATTTACGTAAGTTTCATTGTGACAGAACGTTAATTTAAGTTAAATACACTAGCTAATTAATATTCTACTTTATATCTATATATTTCATTTGATTACACTAAATATTCTACTTGTACGTTTTCATATTTGTATCATGTTTGAGTAAACAGTTACACGTACAGTATAACTAACACTGAATATCGATTATTAAAATATTTTAACTCGACTATAGAGCCGACACCGATTCGAAATGTAGAATATATTAATCTTTCTCCATCATCAATCCGAATTTCATGGGATCCTCCATCTTCACCTAACGGTCTTAACATAACTTATAAAGTAATATACGAACAACTAATAGCAGAAGATATATTACCAAGTAAAGTTTGCACCGATAGTGGCAATGTGGATTCGAATATCGTCGTAAATCCTGGCATCGACATAAAGACTACACCTACAATTAGCGCAAACAATAGCTGTCCATGTTTGTCTACTGCTACCACAAGTATAAATCAAGCTGATATTACTGATATCCGAAGGGAAGATCAAAATTTCTTCGAGTACCTTAATAAAATAGCTTTCTACCAAAAGACACCTGCCCCCAGCACTGTATCAACAGCAAATATAACAATATCAACAACTGGTATAATATATAACTTACTGTATTATTCGCTCTTATATACTTGTATCTTAACCGATATATAGCACTAATTGTTATTTATCTCTGTATATGTATGTGCATTCCGAAATAGCAACCACTGTATTGACGACCGAAGCGGCTGCGGCAACTACAATTATACCTACGAATATCACTTTAGAAAACGCTACCGTTGCTAGTAGAAATTCGACTCTAAGTAGTGTCACTATCGCAACTACCCCATTACTATCATCGACATCGACTCCGTCCCCGCTTCCAGTAATAGAAAAACATATTCTTAATACATACATAATATTACACAATCTCGATCCGTTTACTAAATACTTAATAACAGTAAGTATTGTATACCATTCTTTTACTAGCTATCGATATAATTCTTAATTACTTGTATATCTACAGTAACTACATTATAATAACATCGAGTAGCGATAAAATAAATCATCTCGTGTACTCGATGTATATATCAGTGTATTATATTATTCTATTCTCTTCATTATAGATTATTCCATGTAACAGTAAATGTCCTATAGCTGGACAAGATTCTTCTACAGATCTGTATAACGTTAGAACTCTACCAGAAGGTATTGTCTTGTATATTGATATAGTGTTTGGTCTAAAATAACTATTTTTGAATTTGTATGCTACAGAACTATGTAGTTACTATATGATTGTAACTAATAATTCTGATAATGAATTATCGTTAATGATAAATTAGTTACAAGAGATGATATAAAAAATATATCATTCAGAAAAATCGCTGAAAGTTACGAAGTTATAATGTTGTGGAGTCCACCAATCAATCCTAATGGTGGTCATATTTTAGCGTACGAGATCAGAATTTATCGTTTCGACGATAAATCCCGTTACATGGCTGGTACTAAGCACGATCAGGTACCAATTCTATCATCTTATATATACTTTATCTTCGTAATATATACGTATTTTACAATATATCGTTACTTGTTAAATTTTTTAAAACTATAAAAGACTTCTCACACGAATGGTTTGTTAAATAATTCTATTAGTTGGAATCAAGATGTATACCTGCCTCTGAGTATAACGAAACAAACGGTTACAGCATCAAATTAGGCAGAAGCGGTTATTATATTATAGACGTCAGGGCGACATCGTTAGCTGGTAATGGTACATGGGCAGGAAATATATCAATAGAACTAGTTAAACTAGGCGGTAATTACACTGATCACATATATATTAAATATATATCTACTAACAATTTTAACCTAACGAAACATTAATTACTTCACATTTGTATAAAGCTCTAGCGTATGCTTAAATACCCTTATACAGTATTATAACTATACGTTACACATAAATATCAAAATTATATAGACTACGATGACATATCTAATAACGAGTTAAACTGATACTTATCGTACTATTGTACATTAATTCTTCTATTTAAGATCAAAATCAAGTTGTTACTATAAGCGTTGTTATTAGTACTGTTATTTTCACTATCATCGTCGCCTGCGGAGCAGTATGGTATACAAGAAGGTAATAGATATTCGTTATCTCTATATAAGATAATTTACATTATTAATTATTAATAGAGTTACTTATTGTTAAGAGTTAAAAGAAAATCTAAGGAGTTCATAGAATCGAATAATCCTAACTACATGAATGAAGAAGATAGTAAGATTTTATCGTAAATATAAAATAACATAACACTTTAAATCAAATACGAGTGAGTGTATTGAATTTTAAAGAGTTTATATCTAATCCAATATTTAAGGAAAGCAAGAAATTTACTAAAATACGTAATTTGTATTAAAGGAACTTTTTTAATATACTGTATCAATAGTAACATGTATTCCTGCTATCTGGGAATTTGAACGTGATAAGGTGAACTTATTGAAGGAACTAGGCAAAGGCGCGTTCGGTATGGTTTATCTTGGTGAAGCTCATGGTATTATTCATGGCGAATCGAAAACTAAAGTAGCCGTCAAGGTATAGGAGTTAAAAGCATATTTGCAGTTATAAAAGAATACTAAGTAGAGAACGATAATAAAAATTGGATGATGATGCTTGGTATTATATCGTAAAATAGACAGTGAACGAAAAGGCTACCTTCCTACAGCGTCAAGAATTTTTAAATGAGGCCTGCATTATGACGTAAAATTTAAATTATATTTGTTGATAAATAGTAATAAATGTAATTATTTTAAATATACGTATTTACTTATATCGTATAAGGTTTTAAAAGCGATGTAATGATTTTTATATAAAAAGCGTTAATAACAATTATTGCACTTTCTATTTAATAGGCAATTTGATTGCAATCATGTAGTTCGATTACTGGGTATCGTTTCACAAGGAATTCCGCCTCTAGTTATCATGGAGTTAATGGCTTGTGGTGACCTAAAGAACTATTTACGATCGCTTCGTGAAGACGCTGACAGTGCAGATTACGTAAGGAACTCTCAGATTGTAAATTACTGTTCCGTTTATGGATCTGTATGGAAAGTTCGCATTTAAAGCACTTTCTAGCTAAAGAGGACTCTCTAAAGTTTTATTTTAGTAATAGAGTATGATGTACAACTTGTATATTCAGAAAGGATGATGATTTATTATCTAACAATAGCCTTTTTATACGACGAAATCTTACATTAGTATATGAAGCCTAATCCAAACCGACCTTCTGATATCCACTTTCATAAAATGGCTGCTGAAATAGCTGATGGAATGTTATACCTAGGTGACAAAAAGTTTGTGCATAGGTTAGTTACCAAAACGTAACCAATAAATTATAACGTACGTCATATACGCGCACATCAAACCCTTTTATTGTGCTGTTTTTGCGCATAAAAAATATCTTTACACAAACAAAGTAATAAAGTAAGCAAGCATTAAACCGTTTATCACCCTGGATTCGTTATAGTTTCTTGCATCTTTATGTTTACTTAAATATTAGGGATTTAGCAGCTCGAAATTGTATGGTTAACGAGGATCTTACTGTGAAGATTGGAGGTATACAACTAAATAGTCAACACTGTTTCTTTTGACTCACTCAGACTGTATATCTGGCTTAGAATTATCCTTCTAATATCTGATCTTGTTGTATTTTCAAAGATTTTCGGCATGACTCGTGATGTTTATACCAGCGACTACTATCGTAAGGGTGGAAAAGGTACTGTTAACTATAACATAGTATTATTTATTCTTACATTTTATTATAAAATATAGGAATTAGGCGAAAATGTTTTTAATAATTATATGTTAAATGTTATTGCATTTAGGAATGCTACCTATTCGTTGGATGCCTCCTGAATCTATAAGAGATGGAGTATATACATCAGCTTCTGACGTATGGTTAGTCTGATTATGCTAATTGTATATCGTGTAATGATCCCATTATAGCATTGATTTAACGAAAATAACCTGCATCGTAGCCTTGATCGATTACTAAAATCAATAAATCTGTCGCTACAGTATCCTGTATAATTTGCTATCATAAACATACTTTATGACGTGATCTTTCGTATCGTTTCTACCTTTTATGGTATATTACGATTACTAAAGTATTTACAGACTATATGCTTAAATTCTTAAGACATATGCGGAACTACAATTAAATTTCTTTCCAAATAAGATACTTCAAGGATTACTTTAAAATGTAATATAAATATAGGTCATACGGAATTGTTTTATGGGAAGTTGCTACCTTAGCTGAACAACCTTATCCAGGAAAGTCGAATGAAGATGTTGCTCGATATATTCTCGATGGTGGGAGCATACAGAGACCTCCGTTCTGCTCTGATAAATTGTAAGCATACTATTCATCATTTATTCTGTATTATAAGCTATCTCTATTAAACTAGGATATATTGATGATGAAACAATATCTGAATTAATGAAGTCTATGATGTATTGAAATACTATGCACTCTATTAGGTACCATATTATGGCTAAATGTACCCGATTTCAAGCCAAAATGAGACCAAAATTTCGAACAATTATTGATTTACTACTTCCTGATTTACCAGACACATTCCAAGATGTGTCTTACTATCATTCCGAAGAATGTGCACAAGCTGCGCTTAAAGATAATAGAAGAAATACGGAACATGTTGAAGTTATTACATTGGGAGAAGAAATTACAGAAGATCATGATGTAGAAAGGATACAAGTAGATAAAGATATAAATTCAACACTATCAGATAGGAATGATCGCTGCTTTCGCGATCAGGAATCTAAGGCGAATAATAGCGATAGCAAACACTGCACTGAAAATCCGATATCGGATACGTCGAATTTAAAGAGTCAAAATGGAAGTCACACTTGTCTTGAGAACATTACATCACCCCATGGAATAATAGAAGAACACTATACGCTAAAAAATGCTAGAGATGCTAAAATAAGTAAATCTTTACCATGCATCGTTATCACCGACAACCCGTTAGGAAATTCACAGTTGTGTAAAACTTCATCTGGCCCCAAAAATACTTATGCAAGCGAATCGCAAGTCGCTTGTAAAATATAAGTATTTCATATCTAAGTTAATGAAAGGAATTAGTCATAGGTACATGCAAATAATTTCATATGCAAATTATTTTTATGCATATAGTAACTTTAAAGATGTAAATTTAATCAGTAATGAAAATTCTTAATAAGGCTATCAAAGATTTTCATCCCATTGTAAAGACTTTTGCAATGCTTTTAGCGACTATAATAAATACCGTGATTACTTTTACGATGGTGCAGGTGTCCATACGACGTCGGTCTTATAATTTTGGACGTCATGCAGTATATTTACTTTTGACTACAAATTTTATGGGCTAAAAATTTGACTGTTCTGATCGATAGAAAGATAAAATACCAGTAGATATTATGTCATATCATGGCTATTGCGATTATATAAATGATTTTGAAGTGTTCTTCAATTTAAGAATAATTATTATAAGTTTAGTTATAAAATTCATGGAATTGAAACCTTTATGCAATTATATTACACAAATTGTGTTTTATGTAAAAAGTTAAACTATTTAATAACGGTATTATTAAATGCATTTAAAGAAAACATTCCCAATAAATTTATTAGAATCTAATATTGAGTGCAGCACAATCTTTGCTGGTAATGTTAAAAACAACAGGTTATTACAGCGATGATAATTTAATTTACTCTACTTGTCATGAAGTCGAATTCTAATTACTTTAATAAAATTTTAGGACTAATTGATTGATAATCCTCTTCGGACGGATCTGTCGTCAGTCGATCTGTTCTCGATTGGAGTACGATAAAATTTCACGCTATAATTTTAGGATGTAGAGGCTACTGTATAGAAGTTCATATTAAGGCATAAGAATATTAATAAATTAGCCGCGAAGGTTTAACTTATTCATGATAGCTATTATTGCTCCTATTTTCTGTTATTCATTCAAATGTTAGCATTACGTTCGTTATAGCGACAATATTGTTACAAAATGAAATGTACAGTGTATTCAAGAATTGCTTTTATGTAGCTAAATTACTGCATGTTATATATGATTTATACAATTATGTAGACTTACGATATATAGTTCTCAAAAATACTGACGACCATTAAAGTAAAGATGCAATATAATAACCTTACTTAGTTTAAATACCCGAAATTATTACAAAAATATATATATTTCCGCATGCACTCGCATTAATCCTTAATATAAATAATCCTTTGATTACTATTAGCATTCGATAAACTTGGGATTAAGAGATGATTGCGAGTCTAATCGTATTAAAATCGAGGAAGACAATCTAAATTTTAAAAAATTTGTAAATCCAGGAATACCATCTCATCAAGTAGCGCTGGTTCACTCCTATTGAACTGTTACATTGTTTACTACTATATCATAAGTTTAATCAATTTTCTTTGCCAAGTAAGGATACTGATAATAAAGCTTCTTAGCTGATATTTATTATCAATTCTTCCTCTGTTGAATAATGTCCATAACTCGTTCTCTTACCAAATATCATCCGAGTTGGCTAATTCCAACTAAGAAATAGATAGAATGCGATCAGAGCTAGCGGACTCTAGACGTAAAATTTATTTTTGATTTTAAACACTATTCTTAATGCATTATTTTGCTCATTCATTTGCTATATTAAAATGAATTGATAGACTGCTTACGGTATAAATTCCGTCGTCTACTAATTTTATACTGGGCAAACTTTTAAATTTACCCTATTTAGATGTTATACATCAAGTACACGTATACAGTATATCTTCTTAAATTTTATATTTGAATTTTTGATACTTGGAATAAAATATTCTATGACTAATTATGAGCTATTATCATTAACTCAAGACTTGTAGGTGCATAGAAATCGAGTCCATTGCCTAGGTAATATTTTGGCTTGTAATGTATTGATTCCAGCTTGGGTCAATGTGTAGCCAGACAAATAATCTAAGTATATCATGTAATATTTAAGGTTAAAATGTAATAGCATTGCATTATGGCACGATTATGGCATTGTTTAGCAATATTGTGGGTTGTCTTAATTTCGACGTTGCTAATCGATATTAGATAATCACTAACTAATGGTTCGTTAAGAGTATTTTGATAATATATATATATATATAATATTTAAAGTAGAGCAAACGTTCCGAAAATGCGAAAAAAAGTATTTTGCGGTATAATAAGTCTAGAACTTATATAAAATCAAGATTTTGACGCTAGATTTATGACAAAATCATTTTTCTATGTCTATCGTATATCGCCAATATTAGTGAATTATTTAACTTAATGGGCTACAGTTTCAGTTATCCAGTACTTTAATCAAGAAAAGCTAGCTACTACACTACAATTTATAAAATTATTCTGTATGTCGACCGTACACCGCCAATGTTTGCGAATAATTTTACTTCATGAACTACATACAGTTTTCAGTTATTCTGTAGTTTGATCAAGCCTATTGATTTTGTAAAGCCAGCTACTGCACTATAATTTATCCAACTGCCAAGTCCACTGACGACGACTAATGTAATGGATAAAAGGAAGTTTCAAAATTTATTAAATACGGACTTATCAGCATGTTTAAAGTAACGGCGAGTAATTTAAATAGACAAAAAGGAAACTTAAAATTCGTCCAGTAACCACGAATTAAATGGGTAAAACGGAAGACTTAAAATTAATCCAACACTGACTGAAGAATATGTCTACAGTAACAAACAAACAGCGGCAAATTTAATGGATAAGGCTGCATTATTACTAATGATCGCTAGGGAATGATGATGATCAGGTCACTGAGCGAATGTTTCTTGTTTTCTGGTAATAACACGTAAGGGAACTGTTCAACGCCACGTTGTTTATTAACATTTTATTACGTATGCAGTCAACATCTATCCTAAGAGTTCCTACTAGCTTTTACAATAGCAAGTAGAAATTACCTATTTAAACAATACAATAATAAATAATACTGCTGCAACAAATAAATCATAGTAAACATCCATTTTACTTAGTCAATTGTTAATCTATTATTACAATTTATTTACATATAATCGACAAGCGCTAGAAATTAATACGGAAGTAATATCAATAGCAATATCGTTATCATGGCGATCAATACAAAAATAAATCTGTAGAGTTTGGTACATAAAGCTTAACTATGGTCCTAGCTACGTAAGTATGTACAGAAAGTAATTCGAAGGGCAAGATTGGTTGGATATTACCCGACAAAGCGCGTAGAACGTCATAGGACGTTATTGTAAGGCTTCTATTAAAGTTGCAAACCTGACAGTTTCAATGTAGATCTCAACGTAGTAGAAGGTAGACAATGATTATTAAGTACGGTATCAATCTGTAAAGTATTAATCTATAATTTCAACTTTGTAATAAAGTCATTAGATATTCTTAGAACTCGCTCATTAACAATAGTCATTTGTAACACAGAACTACTCACCGACAAGGCGACAGAAGGAAGGTATATTTATATTTAACATTAATTAAAAATTGTAATTCTATTCTATGCAATAAGATACTGTCAATAGAAAGGCAATATCACTGTAAAGCAACATCGTCTATTTTATTCCCATGTACAATTGAGTCACTATTAGTATTACTGATTAAATGTCCTTCTCCATGATAGTCATTCTACTCCCTGAAAATCATACAATTTGGCTTTATTATTTCTATTCGTCTAAGCAAGATAACATCCTGGGGATAAGTACTTAATCGTAAGTGTCAAATAATCTTCATTTCATAGCGATTGTCCTGTTGTATTTTGCAATTTACACTACAGTAAGTACTTAATCATAATTATCAAGCAATCATTCTGTATGTAGTTCAGGAAGGGTATATATTACTATCCAGATTACAACAGAAAGTATTTCATATGTATAAATATAACGATTCATAACATGTCGTAACTATCATAACGGTCCGTTATATTTTGAATATTTATACTATGCTAAATAGTTGATCGTAAGTATCAAGCAACCATCATCTAGTTCAAGAAGGCCATGCATTACTATTATCATTACATTAGAAAGTATTTCATAACGTTTGTCCTAATGTATTTTGTATATTTGCACTACAGTATTCTATTAATTGTAAATATCAAGCAATCGTTATTCTATTACAAAAAGAGTATGTATTATTATCAAGATTATACTAAAAGTATTTCATAACTAGGTAATGGATTTTGCATATTTACGCTATAGCAAGTAGTTAATCGTAAATATCAAACAATTACTATTTAGTTCAAGAACAGTATGTATTATTTTCCAGATTACACTAGAAAGTGTTTTATAAAGATTGCCCTACTGTATTTTTATATCGACACTACTGTAAGTACTTAATCGGAATCATTAAGCGATCATTATATAGTTAAACAAGAGTATATATTATTATTAAGACTACTTTGGAAAGTAATTCATAATAATTCTCTTACTTTATCTTACGTATTTACAGAATTGATTATCACACATTTGAATAACCGAAAGCTACTGACGTACTTCCGCCAGCCAACAATTGCAATAAGCGTCGAGCATTGCAAACAAGATGGGATCCCCAGCGGCCAGGACATTTTTCCTTCTGGTTATTTTTATACTTGCTGACTATCAAATTGTCGATTGTCTAGGTTCTACTAGAGGTAACTTGATGAAGGATATAATCATTCTACAATGTAGAGCGAGTTTATGTACTTGTAATTTCTATGAGGCTTAACAATCACAGACACTAGGCCGTTCTTTAAAAAGTATTGAATTAGTTTGTCCGCCTTGGACCCAATCCAATCGATCTCCATCCTTAACTTGCTATCATGAATTATATATCTTCGATTGTGCTCCATAGATTAATCTCGACAAAAACGAAACAAATAGAGTATAAATGCTAGTTTATGGTATTGAATGTTTATAACCGTCGCCCAAACTACGTATAGAGTAATAGCCGTAATCAATATTTCTATTTTGCACCTCCGTAGCTAAACTCGCAGGTTTATGATCGTAAACAGTACTTTGGGCCATTCACTACCAACTTTGGCCACCAAATTAAAACTAACAATACTATGTAAGGAATAGAGCAAAACAGTAAAAGTTTGGACCAAATTTTCATCAACATTGCGCGCTAGGGAGTCTCAAAAGGGTAGTTCTAAAACTATACATCCATCATGGAGCTAATGTCGACGTTTCATTAAACAGGTAGCTTCTAGTGATATTTAAAAGACCAATACTAAAATAAGGAAAGGATCATAAAATTGAAAATTTCGACGAAACCTTCATAAATATTGCATTATGAAAAGTACCATGCTATAGAACACTTTTAAAGCTTTACATCATCTGTTATATAATTCAACGCTGACATTTCGTGTATTATCTACTGTAGTACTGTTTAAAAGACTAATACTGCATTAATGGGCGAAGAAGAAAATTAGAAAATTTTGACGAAACCTTCGTAAATATTGCATTGTAAAGAATACACTGCTAAGGAATACTTTTAAAGCTCTGCATCAATGCCACAATTTCAACTCTGCGACAAGGAAACGTACAGTAAAAGTCTATAAGTAACTACTGACTTAAACAGCCTTTTACTAGACATTTAACACACACAGCGAGGTACCGTATAGATAGAACTTTTATTTGCTGAGACACATCTACAACTTTTCACCACACAACTCAACTCAAACATTCCCGTTTATATCGAAACCGTCTAATTTGTAAACGATAACAGTATTATTATTATACCTTACTAGGAGAGACATCTCGAACTGAGATGTTCCTTACATAGCTTTTCTATCATTAAGTATTTTTAATCTCTTACTCATACTTAATCTTAATTTAAGCATTTATGTTGTTTAATTCAACTATCAATAGCTAGAACTTGTATCATCTTACTACTATCTACACATAATAACATTCAGTATCAAAGATGTAATAAACTATCACAAATAATATCCACGTTAATGCATTACTTATGTTACCTAGCACTACAAATATAGATATTTTCCGTGCCAGCTACTACTGTACTTATTAAACTATCCTAACGGTAAGAGAACACCGTAACAATCAATTATTAAACAATGCTATCCTAATGTTTCATTTTAGTTTCTAGCAATACTTAAAAGACTAATACTACAATAACGGGAAGCAATTAAAGTGACAATTTTCGTGAAACTTTCATTAACTTTACCTTCAAAAGAGTACAAAAACGGCACTTTTAAAGCTCTACATTATCTACTGAAAATGTTTAATGTTTGATGAAACGCAGGCGTTTAATGGAACGAATAGTTTCGAGTTATATTTAAAAAACCAGTACTGTCAAACAAACTTATTCTTGATAGGTAACCAAGGCATCAATATTACGTAAAATATGGGATACTGTATGACCAATAAAATGAGCTAATAGTATCTAATAAACCCCGTAGTACATCATCTTTCGAGCATTTCGTCGCAAATAGTAAAAATTCTATATTAATATAGAACGTATAAGAGGTAGACGCAATCTATTGCAAATCCCAACTTACTAGACCTTTGCAATCCTATACAGTGCTAAACAGTATTAATACAATTCCACACTTCACTAACTGGCGATCAGATTCAATATTTACAATTTACATTTCTAACAAAGTTTACACAGTTTAAATGAAGGCTGTATCGAAAATGTATCTATCTCTCAGATAATCTTGAGCTTTATCGAAATTAGAGTGTAATTAAGTAATTACTTTGTGGAATGTAAACTGTCAATTTTCACGTATTCTTATTTTGGTCTGCAGGAGTTATCCAGAAATGTAATTAAAAATCTTTATTGATTACTTACATCACTTCTATCGATAGTCACTATGTAGCAATATACTGTCTCTCGATGGCGTATCTCAAGGGAAAGTGTGAGAAATGTATCTCATAAAGTATTAATTAGAGGGGTAAATATACCAGAAAGAATCTAGAAATTGAGCTACTAATCGCGTACCTCGCTCTGTTTGCAATGAATTACTTCTGTGAGTAATACCAAATAGTGCTGCATAAAGTAACTACTGATCATATATAGGTAGATCAATCTAATCTTGCAATTCGAGTAAAATATTATTCGCTTATATCTCCGTCGTAAAATTAAAAGGTTGCTACAATTTTATGATCGTTTATTATACTGTAAAGCACTCAAAGCTGGAAATGCTACACATAGGCATGTATCGTTATAAAATTTTATTTCTTTACTGCATCTTCCCCATACTGACTAAATAATGAATTAATACTCATATTTACAATAATTTTTTATTTATAGTCTACTGTACGACTTTCAATGGAAAAGTAGCATGATATTCAAAATTTAAAATCGTCGCATTTGTACAGTTACCGATAACTGAAATTGCTGTATATAATTAAGCACATATCCTCACAAGTTTATTTGTGTATAACATATATATTTCCTGTATCATGACTACGCTGACTGAATAATAAGCTAAGACCTGATTGAGTTCATTACTTCTACTGTATTTATACGACTATCGGCGCAGCGGTAGCATAGCGTTCATGATTTAAAAACAATTATTTAGATGTGCCGCTACTAATAGTCGGACATACCGTTGGAATAGGGTATTCAATTTCATTTATCTACGCAATAATTCTCAGGATACTATCCTTTTTCGCTGGCGCAGCTCGGATTCCTACTTTCTTTCTGTTTGCTGTATTTTTTGCTAATAGATCTATCTAATCTTAAGGATGACCGTAATCTTTGTTTCTAATCTAACGGCGGAAAATATCCATCATGTTGTATATTTATCTCTACAGTACGAGTTTATAATAACCTATAGAAAAGTATAGCTGCATTTTTAAACTCTATTCTTGGAACATGGTAACATTAACACAATCAATGACTCTTTAAGTGATTAGCATCATCTTTCTCTTACATAGCCTGCTACGATCCTACTGGCGATGGCCTACAGCTTAAATATCTCACAGATGCCCCTATTTTAAAAGGTTGCACAGTTTACATTGGATCAGTTTTCTTTACCATGTATCGAATGCATACGCAAGCTGATGTCAATGTAACCACTTATCCTGAACTACGCGAAATTACTGGATCTTTAGTGCTCAATTTAGTAGCTGGAAAATATTTGGTTTCATTAAGCTCTGTCTTTCCAAATCTTCGTGTCATACGTGGCAATCAGTTCTTTTATGGACTTACATTACTTTTCTACTTTGATCAGCAGTTGCTCGATATGGCATTGCCATCTCTTACCAGAATTCAACGTGGCAACGTCCGAATCCAAAGTAATGCTAACATGTGTTATCATAGTACTATCAAATGGTCAAGCCTAATGGGAACAAACTATTCGCCTGATAAAGTAGTTACTAAAGACTACGG
>NW_002060945.1:7142453-7175400 GCF_000150275.1 Trichoplax adhaerens | reverse complement strand
AAGAACTAGAAAATGCTCTTAGCAGTGTCGAAGAAATCGAAGGCTATCTTGATATTTCTAGTACACCTTCGATCGTCAGCTTAGAATTTTTGAAGAGATTAAAAATTATTCATGGTAAACAGTTAGCAAGAGCTGACAAAACAGGACAAGGGTAATCTACTATTTCTATACGTTAATAAGGATTTAATTTTATCATACAACAAAATACGATATAAATATAAATTAACAAAAATTATCAGTATACGAGTAATTACAATACATTAATCTTATTTAAGTATTTCTTCGCTATTTATACTAAAAAATAAATACGATAAAATGTTTAAGTTTCATAGAATTTTATAATGTAGTAACATAATCTACCTCATCTATAGATACGCGATTGTTATATTTGACAATCGAAATTTAGAAAATCTATGGACTGAGAGATCACAGCATAAATTACAAGTCAAAAGAGGAAAACTCTTCTTCCATTTCAATCCGCGTCTGTGCTACAACAAAATTATGACATTAGCTAAACAAATCGGTCAAGAAAATACAACTTCTATCGTAGATGTACCAAGACAAACTAACGGAGATCAAAATCAATGTATGTCTAAAATAAGTTTTCTAGCTGTGTATAAAATTAAATAAATTTACTGTTTTACTACTAGTTATAACTCTAACAAATATAGAAAGCGAGTACTTAAGTATTTTCATAAACTTATACAGAATTCTTAGGGTAAAAGAAGCTAGTTAACTGAATATATTTTTTGAATGATTTTAGGTATCATTTATCCTATTAATATAACCGTTTTTAACGGCAACAGTAACTATTATAGACGTCGAGTTACTTTAAATGTAACTTGGGAACCGATTGCTTCCAATCAATTTGGAGGATCTAATATGCTAGTAAATCATATTGTGTATTATAGAACAACGTAAGTTAACAGAATCTAAATTCAATCCTTGCACCGAACAGTATTTAGAATTAGTAAATTACAAAATAGCTGACAAAGTACAATACTTATACGAAAGTTAAAGTAACAACAACCCAATACACACGCCTATATTATACATTTCTACAAACTACAAATATGAAATCAATTTTATTTTCAGAACTACAACTAATCTTACAGTTTATGACGGCGTTGATGCTTGTGGAGTTAAAGTGTAAGTCTTATTAACGATTACCCAATCTAAAAACTATTCTACTGTCAATTCTTTACATTGTTATAAATTAATATTATTAGAAATATCACATATAAAGTAACAATATCTATTTATATCTATTATATAATTTGGATATGATTAGTTGGCAGGAAATTATTATAGCTCCTGACAAGAATACTGTCGTCATTAAGAACTTGAAAGCGAATACTATATATGCTGTATATGTTAAGACCATAACAATCAGCGATATCGGTGCTATTAGTAATATTAAATATTACACTGTACCAGATTTACGTAAGTTTCATTGTGACAGAACGTTAATTTAAGTTAAATACACTAGCTAATTAATATTCTACTTTATATCTATATATTTCATTTGATTACACTAAATATCCTACTAGTACGTTTTCATATTTGTATCTTGTTTGAGTAAACAGTTACACGTATAGTATATAACTAACACTGAATATCGATTATTAAAATATTTTAATTCGACTATAGAGCCGACACCGATTCGAAATGTAGAATATATTAATCTTTCTCCATCATCAATACGAATTTCATGGGATCCTCCATCTTCACCTAACGGTCTTAACATAACTTATAAAGTAATATACGAACAACTAATAGCAGAAGATATATTACCAAGTAAAGTTTGCACCGATAGTGGCAATGTGGATTCGAATATCGTCGTAAATCCTGGCATCGACATAAAGACTACACCTACAATTAGCGCAAACAATAGCTGTCCATGTTTGTCTACTACTACCACAAGTATAAATCAAGCTGATATTACTGATATCCGAAGGGAAGATCAAAATTTCTTCGAGTACCTTACCAATATGATCTTTCATAAAAAAAAGCCCGTTTCTACGAATACATCAACAGCAAATATAACAATATCAACAACTGGTATAATATATAATTTACTGTATTATTCGCTCTTATATACTTGTATCTTAAGTGATATATAACACTAAATACTGTACTATCTTTTCTATCTATATACATACATTCCAAAATAGCAGCCACTACATCGGCAACCGAAGAGTCTACATTAATAAACACCATCATTAAAATGACAGCTGTGGCAACTACGATTATACCTACGAATATCACTTTAGAAAACGCTACCGTTGCTAGTAGAAATTCGACTCTAAGTAGTATCACTATCGCAACTACCCCATTACTATCGACATCGACTCCGTCCCCGCTTCCAGTAATAGAAAAACATATTCGTAATACATACATAATATTACACAATCTCGATCCGTTTACTAAATATTTAATAACAGTAAGTATTGTATACCATTCTTTTACTAGCTATCGATATAATTCTTAATTACTTGTATATCTACAGTAACTACATTATAATAACATCAAGTAACGATAAAATAAATCATCTCGTGTACTCGATGTATATATCAGTGTATTATATTATTCTATTCTCTTCATTATAGATTATTCCATGTAACAGTAAATGTCCTATAGCTGGACAAGATTCTTCTACAGATCTGTATAACGTTAGAACTCTACCAGAAGGTATTGTCTTGTATATTGATATAGTGTTTGATCTGAAATAACTATTTTTGAATTTGTATGCTACAGAACTATGTAGTTACTATATGATTGTAACTAATAATTCTGATAATGAATTATCGTTAATGATAAATTAGTTACAAGAGATGATATAAAAAATATATCATTCAGAAAAATCGCTGAAAGTTACGAAGTTATAATGTTGTGGAGTCCACCAATCAATCCTAATGGTGGTCATATTTTAGCGTACGAGATCAGAATTTATCGTTTCGACGATAAATCCCGTTACATGGCTGGTACTAAGCACGATCAGGTACCAATTCTATCATCTTATATATACTTTATCTTCGTAATATATACGTATTTTACAATATATCGTTACTTGTTAAATTTTTAAAACTATAAAAGACTTCTCACACGAATGGTTTGTTAAATAATTCTATTAGTTGGAATCAAGATGTATACCTGCCTCTGAGTATAACGAAACAAATGGTTACAGCATCAAATTAGGCAGAAGCGGTTATTATATTATAGACGTCAGGGTGACATCGTTAGCTGGTAATGGTACATGGGCAGGAAATATATCAATAGAACTAGCTAAACTAGGCGGTAATTACACTGATCACATATATATTAAATATATATCTACTAACAATTTTAACCTAACGAAATATTAATTACTTCACATTTGTATAAAGCTCTAGCGTATGCTTAAATACCCTTATACAGTATTATAACTATACGTTACACATGAATATCAAAATTATATAGACTACGATAACATATCTAATAACGAGTTAAACTGATACTTATCGTACTATTGTACATTAATTCTTCTATTTAAGATCAAAATCAAGTTGTTACTATAAGCGTTGTTATTAGTACTGTTATTTTCACTATCATCGTCGCCTGCGGAGCAGTATGGTATACAAGAAGGTAATAGATATTCGTTATCTCTATATAAGATAATTTACATTATTAATTATTAATAGAGTTACTTATTGTTAAGAATTAAAAGAAAATCGAAGGAGTTCATAGAATCGAATAATCCTAACTACATGAACGAAGAAGATAGTAAGATTTTATCGTAAATATAAAATAATATAACACTTTAAATCAAATACGAGTGAGTTTATTGAATTTTAAAGAGTTTATATCTAATCCAATATTTAAGGAAAGCAAGAAATTTACTAAAATACGTAATTTGTATTAAAGGAACTTTTTTAATATACTGTATCAATAGTAACATGTATTCCTGCTATCTGGGAATTTGAACGTGATAAGGTGAGCTTATTGAAGGAACTAGGCAAAGGCGCATTCGGTATGGTTTATCTTGGTGAAGCTCATGGTATTATTCATGGCGAATCGAAAACTAAAGTAGCCGTCAAGGTACAGGAGTTAAAAGCATATTTGCAGTTATAAAAGAATACTAAGTAGAGAACGATAATAAAAATTGGATGATGATGTTTGGTATTATATCGTAAAATAGACAGTAAACGAAAAGGCTACCTTCCTACAGCGTCAAGAATTTTTGAATGAGGCCTGCATTATGACGTAAAATTTAAATTATATTTGTTGATAAATATTAATAAATAATTACTGTATTTCTATATTACTTATACTGGACAAGGCTGTAAAAATTAAACTAATGATTTTGATATGAAAATATACGCGTATAATATCATAATGATAACGGCAATTATCGAATCTTGATTTTTATTACAATATTTTCCCACCTATTGCCGTATTATTCTACGAAATCAAATTATTGACTTTGGTAGGAAAATATAAGACTATAAAATTGCATTAAGGACAGTTATTGTGCTCTCTGTTTAATAGAGAACTCGAGTGCAACCATATTGTTAGATTACTGGGTATCGTTTCAAAAGGAATTCCACCTTTAGTCATCATGGAGTTTATGATTCGTGGTGACCTAAAGAACTATTTACGATCGATTCGTGAAGATGCTGACAATGCAGATTATGTAAGTAGATTAAAAATCGTAAATGACAATTTAATTTCAGAAACAGTGATGATATACGGGAATAGCAATAGTTATTTTGTATTATAAAATCCAACCTTAGTATACGAGGCCCAATCCAAACCGACCTACTGACATCCAATTTCATAAAATGGCTGCTGAAATAGCTGATGGAATGTTGTACTTGGAGGATAGAAAGTTTTTGCATAGGTCAGTTACTAAAATGTCACCAACAAATCATCCTATACACCAAACGGTATAATTACGTATATTGTCACGTAGAAATAACGCCTTTTCACATATATGCAATAGGATAACTTAAGTACAGTATTAGGTCTCTTCATCAAAATATTTTACATCGATGAAATTATGTAAATACTAGGGATCTTGCCACTCGAAATTGCTTAGTTAATGGAAATCTTGTAGTGAAGATTGGAGGTAAATGATTAGAATAATTGAAAGTGTGTGATAGAATATATATCTATTTTAGGTTATATTTCTAATTTTGGGCTTTTAAAGATTTTGGCTTAACTCGCGATATTTACACCAGCGATTACTATCATAAGAATGAAAAAGGTAATAAATAGGAATAATATCAGTTAGAGTATGATATTAACCACGACTATTGCGTTTTAGTAGAAAATGTAAGAATTAATAGTAAAATATTTTTAATAGTTGTACATTAATATTTGCGCTTAGGGCCGCTTCCTGTGCGTTGGATGCCTCCTGAATCTATAAGAGACAGTATATTTACATCAGCTTCCGACGTATGGTAAGTTAAATTATAGCAACCATATAGGTAATGTGCCCATTATGTTACCCGCTTAACCAATATGTGATTTGATAGATATAATAATACAATTCGTATCCTTATTATCATGTAATATATAACATGACTAGTTAAATATTTGTTGCTACATTGATAAGACGAAATAGAACTGTACATATGAAAAAATTAATCTTTATGATGATTCATTTCGTGGGTAGAATTAATCTCAGTGATTATAAATTCTTTTGAAATAGAGCACCATATAGGTTACTTCCAAGTGTTATTATGAACTTTGATTTCTTTTCGTTTTAACGTAAATATAGGTCATACGGTATTACTTTATGGGAAATTACTACCTTAGCTGAACAACCTTATCCGGGAAAATCGAACGAAGATGTTGTTAAATATGTTCTCGATGGAGGATGCCCAGAGAGACCTCCGTTCTGTTCTGATAAATTGTATGTGCCTCTAAGCGCAAAGAAATTATAGTCAAAAGATTTGAGTTACTTATTAAATACATCCATCTTACTCACCATTTATTCTGTATTATAAAGCTATCTCTACTAAACTAGGATATTATTATGATGAAATGATTTCTAAATTAATGAAGTCTATGATGTATTGAAATACTGTATACTTCCATTAGGTACCACCTTTTGGCTAAATGTACCCAATTTCAAGCCAAAATGAGACCAAAATTTCGAACAATTATTGACTTACTACTTCCTGATTTACCAGACACATTCCAAGATGTATCTTACTATCATTCCGAAGAATGTGCACAAGCTGCTGTTAAAAAAAATGGAAGAAATACGGAACGTGTTAAAGTTATTACATTGGGAGAAGAAATTACAGAAGCTTACGATGTAGAAAGAACACAAGTAGATCATGATGTAAATTTATCACTATTAGATAGGAATGGCCGCTGCCTTCACGATCAGAGATCTGAGGCGAATGATTACTATGGCGAATATTGCTCAAGAAATCTAATATCAGATTCATCGATTTTAAACAGCCAAGACGGAAGTCATACTTGTCCTAAGAACGTTACATCACCCCATGGAATAATGGAAGAACACTATACGCTAAACGATGTGAGCGATGCTAAAATAAGTAAATCTTTACCATGCATCGCTATTACTGACAACCCGTTGAGAAATTCGCAGTTGTATAAAACTTCATCTAGCCCAAAAATGTTTACGTAAGTGAATCGCCTATCCTCTATAAAATATGAACTTATACATTACACGATCTAGTTTTTAAACGTTATAGTTTTAATTCTGAAAAAGTTAACAGCACGCTTTACTTTTCTGATAATAAAATGGATTAAGATTAGATTCGTTTAAAATATTTTTTATGCAAATTAATTCTGTGTATTTGTTAGAAATGATCGAAACATATAACTTTAACCGTTTCGATGTCATCAACAATGTAAGCTTATAATAAGCGGTTTTCATTCCAATTACAAAGGCTTTCTTCAGATGATTTCATATAACCAACTAGACATGTACAATGTACATCCATTGGGATGTAGCTATACGGTATTTATACTTATCGATAGCTCAGTATTTCATCGATGATTGAGCCGTAGCGTGGTTAATATAGCTGATAATATTATGAGTTGTCTTGATTTCCGTAGTTAGCTATTGTTGCGAATATATATCTTGCCGAGAATGCTCATCGACTAATAACTAGATGGAGTATTTAAAAATCTGTAAGTCAGAGCTACTATTTGACAAAACTAAAAGAATTTTTACAGTATTAATTCTATGATAGAGTATGACTAATAGATAGTCAAGATTTGGCAATGGAATTAAAACCTCATCACATATGCGTGAAATCGTTGCAGAGCATTTCTACTTTTAAAAAGACCTTTCTTCCTGTATTAGAGATTCTAAGCAGAAAATAGAACGAGACCGACTAAGCTGTCTACTATTGGTTAATAAATAAATTTATGTGATGTCTTCGTAAATGTGTACTTACTGCCCTTGCTTTCTGTGATTCAGTCGATATCGGCATTACAAAATCGTAGTTATGTGGTAACATGATGTACTAGAATATCTTTACGTGGCTAATTTATGATATCATGTTCTGCATATATACGAATTTTAAGCCGATGTTCCGAGAGTGGTCGTTGTAAACCAACAACACAACCTAACTCCACGGAATGTTGAGCTTAGTATCTCCGTGCGTCTGTGCACCTTTAATTATAAATAATTTGTAAAGGCATACGTAAAATTATTATATTCACGTCGAAGGATATCAATAAAGGCAATTTGATCACTATTAGCACTTTTAGAAATAATATGCAAAGAGATTAGGGCCAAACAGGACGCTCAACGCCTTTTAAAGAGTTATTTATTTAATTGTAGGAAAAAGACGTCGTCGTTATTTTGAAATGTGAAAATCAATACATAACGTCTTACGACCTATAATTATAAATAATATGCAGCTGTTACTAAAATAATATTTAAAGTTATCTGATATAATCTATTAAGAATTATTTGCTTGTACAAGTGATATAACAGAAAATCGATAACAAATTTTACTTGCATGTAGTTTATGCATAGAACTCAGTTCCAAGCACTAATTTTACTCAGCAATAATGGATTTCCTGAAGTTAAGTCATGAATCTCGTTAATTTCGGTATCATTTTCATCTAATAATACACAAAGTCGAAAACTATTAATAGATATTTGGTGAAAGATAATACTGTATAATGTATAGGATAATTACTTTATAAATTAACTTACAGTTTAGCCAAGACTTCATTTTATAATAATGAATAAATGTTTTGACTTCTTCCTTAGTAAGATTGGATACAACCTTGGGGCTATACGGCTCACTACGTTTCATACCCTATCAAAAGAGAAACCCATCAATTAATTGCTTCTGTGCAGGCTCTACATAGATTTTAATGTCGCATAATACGTATAATCACTACTTAATGTATTTAATTGAGTATTTTCTTACTACGCCGGGTAATAATTGCTTAGCAGTATAGCAATGTGTTCTTGGTGCACCAGTACGTGAAATCGCCATGACATATGCTCCATTGCGCTATAAATAAAAAACAATCAATTTTAAAATAACTAAGATCATTTTAGTAACAACAAGAAATTAAAACAGCGTGATTGATATTATTTTATTAAATGTTTAAGGGACAATTTCATAGATATAATAAATACTATCATACAGTGAAATTATATAAAATTTAGGATGTTTAAAAATTAGAATGTAAAAGATTACCAATCTACTTTTGGGCTCCAAAACACGCGTAAAATTCGCTATCAGAGATAGATAGACTGGATCAATCTTTGATTAAAAAATAGCATTTTACACGTATTACCCAATATTATTTTTGAATAAAAGTAATGCTCGTATTAACAGTAATAATTACATTTTTTTTATCCCAGTCTTGGACCGCACTTTTTCCGAAAAAGGCATTGTATTCATCAACAGCATACAACACTGGGATTCTATCCAAACAATAACTGAATTATAAAGTACTGTCATAGCAAAGTTATTTAAAAAATACAGCTGCGATGTAAAAATTACTCCCCATTACTGCATTTAAATTTAACTGTCAACTTTCTGATGTTTATCTCAAAAATAATGGCGAATATTTTCTAATGTCGAAGAAATTTATTAACAATTAAAACACTGAATAAATATGAATATGAAGCTAACTAGATACTAGTATTTCTAGCAATTAAGATTTATTATAATTTTAAAGAAGTATAAACCAGTAAACTCTAAAGTTCGATTTAAATAACCGGGGTGGATACTGTCCTTTAATACTAAATTATGTTGTATACGCCTTTCAAACGAGACCACTATCACAAAAAAGATTTTTACATAATATATTCTAAAATTGAGGGTTACATATAGGCGTATAGTTACTTATTACATTGTATCTACTCTTACTCATTTTGGGTTGCAAGTTCCTGTAAAATACATTCCACTACGTCCACAGAAAACTCCGATTTTAACAGGCCCTAAACAGCAACGAATAAACCCAAGCATGAAATCGTCTGTTAAATAACTGTACCAATATTACACGTACTATCCTGTCGCTTACTTGTTCAATTACTTTAGCTAGACTATCGCCTTTCACGAATTTGTCACCTCGACCATAATGAAATGTCTCCTTTATAAACATCTAGAGCAAATAGCAGTAATAAGACTCTATAACAGTATTGCAGGTACAATGGAATTCTAACTTAAAATTACGAATTTCGTTATATACGAGTATATCCTTTAAAATCATCTCTACTTTATTCCCAATCATAACACAGATCAGTGAATTATAAGATTACTACAGTACTTACATTTCCAATTAGATGTTTATTGATTGATTTACATAGTTTTAGCCATTCACAAGCATGGTCTATCTGGTCCCAAAATTTTTTTCTGCGATGTGATCGTTTAACTTCGCAATTCGGACTGATCCACTTATATACTACGGTTAACAAGAGAATGAATTTATATCTTTAAAAAATATTAAATTGTAAAAAGTAGCTACATATTGAGTATTACATGTGTAAAAGGTTAAAATTTATCTCGTTCTAAGTCATGGCTAATTAATGCAAGCCTTTGCTTGTAGGATATAATTAGACTTTTAATATAAGAAAAATCTATTAGATGGCGTAACAGCAAATAATAATATCTGACAGATTGGACTTAAAAAATAAACTTCTTTAAATACATTCAGATATGAAGTAGTCTAAAATCGTACGGTACTATTACGATGTATAGCATCCTTGCTGATTGCAAAGAAAAATTATCCAAAATAACTTCAATGATACTTAGAGTGAGAGAATATTTGAAGTTTAATTTTCCATATTTAATACTAGTATCTATTCATTCTGTTGAAGATGTTTATTTAGAGATTGTTGATTATTGAAATCTAGTAATTATATGCACGAATCGCTGGCCAAACATTGTATTTCCGAATGTTATGTAGCTTAAAGTACATACACATATGCATATATAATATTGTTTCAATATTTAAGATTAGCAAATGTTATATTAAATGGTAATTGTATAAGGTAGAAGAGTTGAACGTACTAACCACTTGGAACGTGTAAAATAAACCAATTAGATCGATAACAGTAGTGAATCACATGAGCTAATGTTACGGTTTTACCAGTACCGTCTCTACCACCTGATGGAAATAAAAAAATTTGGTACTGCTAAGGAAAGTATTCAAATTGCATTAAATAAGACTGACAATCCAACGTATCGTTATATTTAACAATGCTAAATGATTTTCATCGCATAGTAAGGATACCAATAATAAACTTTAACGGTTGTTCATCGGGTGATCTCTTCTTTAATTGATTTATAATATCTATTGCCGGATCTCTTATCATGATATCAGCCGATCCAATTACTTTTGACTAAGAGGTAGGTAGAGCACAATTAGTGGCATAAAACTATGATATTGATTCTATAAGCACATTTTTAATTTTCTATTTTTTAGAGGTTATCATTTTATCTGTAGAACAGGAAAAAATGCCTATCTAACTTCAAATTATTATCAGTAAATATAAAGATTGTTTACTAATATAAGTAGCTACTATTTCTATATGTCTTTCATTAAGATACTATCCGAATTTATTTAGACTACATTTTATATCTTAACTATAGAGATATCTGAATGCTATTATACTCACTAATAAAGTTAGCTATCAATTTATTACATTTAAATGATCTAATGGACTGACAGGCGAATTCCTGTCTGCCAATTCTATGCCACTTAAAATATAATGTTTGATCCGATCTAATCTGGATATAGCCAATATACTGTATATACACGTTACCGGTATCATTATTAATTATTAAATTTGACTTTTTTGTGTATCATTGATATCGTAGTTTAATTGATTCATTATTCATTATAATCCGTAAATTTATTGTAAAACAGAGTACAGTACTTACGAAACTTGTCAGTCGCCTTGGTAATGCTTTAGCTAGTACAGCATCCATATCATCTTGTCGAACAGTGTAAAATTGACCTATGTGCTCTATGTCATGTAATACCTAAATCAAAATAAATAAAGTTATATCATTCAAGGGACGATTAGTTGCTCGATTTATACACCGTTCAACATGATGATGATTTGGATGATCGCTTGGACAAGATAGTACAGCAATTATATATTAAATTAGTGATTGACGAAGAATGATTATTTTTCAAAGGTTAATCCATGGCAATAAAATACTCATTGTCTTGATCAATGATCATTACAGGGTTATTGACTTTTGATGGTACATGGATCGAAAGGGAAGTGGCGTTTGATTCTCGCTCTACGCTGGCTTGATGTTCATCCCCATCAGAGGGTTGTTGCATGGTAACTGTTGCATTGTTAGCCGCGATTGAGGTTGAAAGGGTTCTTGCAAAGTTCCAAATCTACAAATATTATCGATATATCACCATTATTTAGACTATCTAATTTTCTATCCAATCCATTGGTTAACATCGTTGGTCTACGTAGCATAACTACCCATTAAAATATGACATACAATATATTATAGCTCTACTCGATAGCAAGATTAGGTCTTTAAAGTAAAACTTTCGTCAACATGATTGCAGATGTCACGCACACCTCGTCGCTGCAAGCCATGTCGACAGTACCAACATTATCCTCATTGCAAGTAGATACAGTACAAAATAGAGAGTAAAAGAGTGGCAATCTGCGCTATTTTGAATTGATACCTTGATAGAGT
Source organism: Trichoplax adhaerens (assembly GCF_000150275.1). Taxonomy (NCBI): domain Eukaryota; kingdom Metazoa; phylum Placozoa; class Uniplacotomia; order Trichoplacea; family Trichoplacidae; genus Trichoplax; species Trichoplax adhaerens. The sequence goes on along the minus strand of NW_002060945.1, from coordinate 7,163,230 downwards.
AGCTTGAGGACCACTGGCAGGATTGGTGTCCAAATCGGATCAAATTAGCCATTGCTTGAGCAATAACATGGACTCGGCGTTGACTGCGGACTGGATACAGCACTGAATGAGCCAGTTGTCAGTAGAGAGTGGCAGAACACGACCCTTGAGCTATCTATTGCTAGCAGTTGATAGGCCGACGATTTTGCTGGTCATTTCAACTGTAGTACGGCGTACGGCCTGACCATTCCCCGGGTGCACGATCGCGCTGCCAAGTTGGTTTTGTACTATATGATGTACAGTTAGAGTCTTAGCGTATAGTAAAATGACCGCAATAATAACTGGCCTGAACATTTTTTGCTGGCTGTCGGTTGAATACGCGAATTTTGGAACACACGTCGAAAACTGTACAGTACAGTACTATGCTCAAGGCATACAGTACAGTACTGTACACTGTACACTGTAGACTGTGTTCAAAAATCGACAGTTCAGTACAGTACTGTACACTGTACACTGTACACTGTACACTGTACACTGTGTTCAAAAATCGACAGTACAGTACTGTACACTACACGGTACACTGTACACTGTGTTCAAAAATCGACAGTACTGTACTGTACTGTACATGAGTGCCGATCTCCTGATACAGTATGCTGCACACTAATTTGTCAAGGAATTCTATTTACTAAAAGTCAACTATCGCCGTTTCAAATTCTGATACAGTACAACGCCATTTTAAAAAATGACAAAAGATAGCGTTGGATTAGCAATTTTAAACCGCGATAGGCCACTTTAAGTAAATAAAATTCCTTATAAATTTATATCAGCAGGCTGCCAGTGATGACTGCCGTGAAGCTATTGGGAAATTACTAACTTTTAAAATTGATTGATTGATTTTTTAACTTAAACAGTCTGGACTAGACTAGACTACTGTAGTCCAGACTAGTTCAGACTGTACTGTACAGTGTACAGTACTGTACTGTACTGTAATGTACTGTATGGGTCACGTACAGTACTATACTGTCATGAGTCTTATGACGGGTCACGAATCTCGAGGGCTATGGACTGGACGTGGATGGATGGACAATTGAAAACTGAACCATACACCTGTCTGTACTGTACAGTACAGTACCTGCCATAATGGTAAAATGAAAAAATATTACAGTACTGTACAGTATGTACAGACAGACAGTACAGTACAGTACGGTTCAGTTGTCCATCCATCCATGTCCATGCACCAGTGCACCCATAGCCCCCCCCCCATTGATCACTAGTAGCAGTAGTCTCTCAACTGAATTAATTAATAATGCTGTACTGGAACAATGGACACCGTTATTGCGGGGACATTGGCATGTACTTGTTTAGAAGGAGCTTTTTGCACATCCCAACTGGAATTAAATGAAATTGAAATATGCAGTATATAAAAAACATGTACACGTAGTCACGTAGACAGATATACAGTATAAATGTTGATTACTTTTCCTTATTTTTATTCTTTTTTAATGAATTCAGGCAAACACAGAAATTGCAAATTTTATATCCAATTCTGAAATTTTAGCCATTTTTGGGTGATTCGCTATACTCGTCGATTTTTGCAAATAATATTAGCCTCTTCATATGGATCTTCTTTTTTCAGGCTATATTAGCACCGTTCAATGATCAAATTATGATATTAACCGAGAAAAGCAGATGCTTTTTTTCACGATCGGTACATAAACACTGGATAGTTTTTAACTATTCAATGACGTGTTTTCGCTTCCAAGTACTGTACTCAACTCATCCAGTAGTACTAATAACTTTATGGTCTTAAGCACGACAAGAAATCTGATTTCTAAATGAGTGACTAACTGCACAAAGGGATAAAAGAAAAAAATTTTAAATTATAGAACGTTGTCAATATTTATCTCTATGATGACGCAGAATACTCTATTGCTCATTTACGCTGTATCGAGAAGCATAACAGCGACGGTGTGTGACTAAGGAATCACTTATCACACAGTAATACTCTACTGCTGGTATATGCCGGTACAGCAACATGGATTCATTGCCCAATTTTGAACTCGAAGCGTTTCCATAATTATAATCCATACAGTTGCGAAAATGATCGCCCGTCTTAAACTTTCTATTGCGCACTTACACAGTACTCGAAATATTAAATAGTCAATCGGATGTTCTCATATTTACTAAAGCAGACGTAACTATTTCTTGCTTCGCATCCTGCGATGACTATAATTTAGATAGCTACGTATATTCTAGACATTGAAAGTTATATATACCGAATCGAGAAATCTATAGAGAAAAGTACTAAAGAAATTAGCAATAGCAGGCTCATTTTTCCCGAATTAATTAATACAATATATGTAGACTCAAAAGCGAACATGTGATCTCTAGGATGGCTTTACTCGAGGAGTAAGGAACTTGCATGTGAATAAACTTAATAATTGGAAATCTATATGGTCTATTGTATAATTAGCTTCAATTTTATGGCTCTATACCTATCTTTCATATTTCGTATAGAAAAAATTTTAACATTGTCATACTCGTTCAGACTAGCATAAAGGTAGAATTGAATTATCATAATGATATAATTAAGCTATCTTGTAGTATTAATTTCGTAACTGCAATCTTTTCGCATTTTTTTTAAACATAGAGTATGTTACAACCATAAAGTAGAGACACATGAAAGTAATGTATGATTATGTATTAATCCGATAGCAGCGCCGTAACGGCGTGAGTCTAGATAAATCTAAACCTCGTCTTGAGTTATTACGATGAACATGTCATTTTGACTATAAATTAATTTTCTAGCTTTACAATTAAGAATAGAAATCGTCAATACTTTTCCGGTAAAATATATATATTAATTGGATTCTTATTACAATCATTTTTTCTACTATACAGTCCGTAGGATGGACTACTCCCAATAGCGTCCGCTTTTGAAGCCATTAGCAATAAAACAAATCTGTGCAACACCAAATACAAATTGGCACTCTCTCAATTGAAATAATAGAAGAGGTTGTTTTTGTTATTTTTTAAAATCATATCATTACAAACGAAAGATCCTCGATGTTTAAAAACATTAAGTTACATTATTTAAGACATTGTTGTCCTGTATCTGTTCTTTGAAATTTGGTAATGAATAAAGGTTTTCATAGAATACATTTCTAATTGGCGCAATAATTTATTTATTGTCTACGAATGCACCACTAAAAAAAATCAATTATACTGTAATATCAATTAATCTTGTAGGTTAATTATCAGCTATAACTAAAGATACAAAAAATCACTAGTATAATAAATAAATAAGGATAGCAAAATGAACTGTTTCTCGATTCTTGCAGCGCTTTTAGTTATTCAAATATTGTAAATCTAAACCCATTTACATCTGTACACTACTTAACAGAGCTATTTGAAAAAGACTTCATGTGCCAGTAACTAAGCGAATCAGGAACCGACTCAAAACAAATAAGAATCAAACTCTTAGGACACTTATTAAATGTCAATGAATAAAAGAACATGACAGAGACTTAATTGCAAATAAGCTATTTAAAAATGTGAGTACAATATAACAAATCGATTATTGTGCACAGCCATAAGGACAGTTTTAATCTTCTTTCGTGACTATCCTGCATAAAAGTTTTATAAGTTCGGGTAAGCTTAAATTTAATAAATGGACATAAAATCATCTTCATCAAATTAAGTAATACTTTTCCTCTAAACCGTTAATACTTAGATTCTATTAATGTTTATAATATAATTTTAAAGAAACTGGCTAATTATGAACATATTCAACCAATTGTATGAATTACATCCTATTTTATGTGATTCAAAGGCTATTTAAATTCTTTTATTTACTGTCTGTACTTTTTCATATTGTTTAAAAATTATTTAGATTAATAAAGAATGATAGATGCAGATAGATTCTTAGCAATTTGCCATTCCTTTTCCAATAAAATACTGACCGATCTTTAGATGGTACATTACCTCGCTTTATAAAAGTAGACCGGACATTTACTGAATTCAAAGATATAGGACTGAATAGGATAAAGTGAAATATTTGCTACTTTAGGACATAACATATGTAAGAAATAAAAAATAAGCAATCTTGTCAACTAATTACTGTGTATCTATATTCTAGCTTTTATGACTTTTACTAAACGATATTAGACAAAAAGGTAAGCATCTCTTATCCTAAATACTTTCGTACGAGATCGCCTCAGAAAATATCTGATTACGTATTAATTCAATACAATTTTGAGGTAATTTATATACTAATAAACGTATGCTTCATTTCTAACTTGTCACAAGAAAACCTAATTTTACAATATACCATGGAAATTGAAGATATAAATCTAATTCGCATAAACTCTACCACGCTGAATGCTAACTTAACTTCGACTGTATTCCCAATAAGTGAAACTTTTTATGGACATAATTTCTTTATAAGCACTTTAATTGCCTATTTAATAATCGGTTTGGTTGGTAATGGTCTACTCTCATTCTATATGTTTTGGAAGATCAGAAAAATCTCAGTTAACGATGTACAAATTTTAAATTTGGCACTAGCGGATTTCTTGTACGTAATTGCAAGGTAAGAGGACCACTTATGCTGTATCGAAATCATTAATTATGTTATCGTATATTATAGCAACAATGTCATAAATAGTAAATTTTAATTATAATTTCAATTAATGTGTAGTACGATATGGATCCCCTTTCTTCTTTAGTATCTGTATCTTAAGTTTATAGCAGAAGAAGATTTATGAATTGGCTGTCGTTATTATTTAGTTAATTATTAAAATTTATCTGGTGTAACATAAAATCTTGTACATTTTATCTATGGTAAATACCTGATTTTGCTTGCAATCCCTAGAGGTAGTTACAATTCCCGTAGCAACGTTCCATAAATCAATTTATTTATATATTATCTAATTTAATTTTAATAATAATCAACGAAAATGTTCTATATGTATGCTATACAATAATTTATATAATTTATCCTGTAGAATATTGTAGCACGGCTAATGCTTATTTTACCGTAAGTAAACTAAATTGTGACCGGTGCCTGGAGTTTCCTGTGCATGCTAGCACTTCTGCAATACTAAGTATTACATGAATGAAGTCTCTAATAAGCTTTGAGACCGATCTTTCCTTTCTAATATACTCTATTCTATATTGATCTTATCATGAAAGTAAATGCCATTTTCATTTCATATTTCTGGATACTACTTCATAAAAATAATATTGCTTAGCATCTTTTAATTAAGGCCAGAAATTAAAACTATAGTCTCGCTTTTACTTACAAGGAGGGAAATTCTTTGATACTAAATTAATTGTTAAAAAAACACTTATTTTAACGATATTTCGTACACATTTTATAGCTAAAAGTATCTCAAAATAAGATCTCGATCAAAAAATGGATTAAAAAAAATTATAATCCAGGTGACGCATTTTTACTCTTTTAGCTAAAGCCACAAGCACCTATGCATTTACTTTGTTAATAGAAGTCTAGCTAAGAAGCGTATAGTTGATAATGGGAAATCATTCCTTAATAGAAACTACTGTACGCATTTTAATTATAGCATTTTGTTTCTAGCTGTAGAAATCAATGAAATGGCCATTTTTTATTCTGCCCAATAATTCTATCTGTCCTATTTAGTAAATTTCTCTTTGCGTGCTTTCTCTAATTATTTTTCCTTACTGATTTAGTTTATGATATTTATCTTAATTTCCTTTAATTTAATTGATATTATGATTTGTCATTAAAAATCAATTAATACAGCTAATAAAATCGCCCGTAGTCTGAAAATTTGTAAACCTACTCAAGGCACTGTATTACCCTTATGGCTTGGAAATCTTAGCTTAACGCTAGCAGATGAAAACATATCAGTAGTAAGTGTACGATACCCAATCAAAAATAAGAGATATGTTAGAATTGTTTAGAATCCCAAATTGGTACTGTATGATTTTGAAAATACTACTTATATTTTGGCAAAGTCTCATAAAATCTGATTAATAATACTGCAAGGCACGATTTAGGACGTAAATTATTAATTGTGAATATACTTATCAACTTATCCTTGCTGTACGTATCCTGCAAAGTTGTTAAGAATAATATCATACACAGCTTTTGGTTGTTTGGGTTAAGTTCTAGAGTCACTACGGGTTAATTATCATATTTTACATATTGTCTTTTTTGCTACGAAGGTGCAATATCATTTTCTTAAAAAGTACGACAAATATTCTACAGTATGGCTTCAAAATATGAATGTTTGCAATCTTACTGACTCTGAAACCAAGGGGATGATGACATAGCATCGCTAATTTTTGAAAAGCAGCTGACTTCGTATCGTATGCTATGCGAGAATACGCTTGTGAAGGAGTCTGCGATTGTTATCCTACTTATTGATATATGTCAATATTGAATCTCGTGCAGTCTTAACCCATTAATTAACCATTGTGATGCCGTGTCAGGCATAATTGCGATTATTATAAAACTGCACGAACACAGAAAAGTTATATGCTAAACGTAAATGACTTTCATAATCGACAATGATACAAACTATATCGATAATGACATGATAGTTGATTAAGACTGTTCAGCTTACGCACGAAATACGTATATGGGTAATTATATAATTGCAGATGTATACCGTATTCGATGATGCATGAATACCAATTAATATAGGGCGGTTTAATTGCCCAGCATCATTAAATTACATTATCCAGTAATAGCGTTATTTAAATTTTGCTATAAATGTAAGTTGCATTGTTTAATTCTAAATAAAATTAGATTAGATGACAGTATTACTCAATATCAATCTTCTTTATGGCACAGCCATATATAATTATTCTTATATGTTTTCAGCATGTGTTTTGTACGCCAATGCAACCTTAGTTATATATGTTATTGAGCTACGATGACGTAGTATAAAATTATATGATGTAATGTATTGATATTTATTCATCTATTTTAAGTGCCCTAAATATCATGCCGGTATATCTTCAATCAGTCAAAAAGCCTATCTACTCTCACAATGATTTTGAATGTCGATTTCGTTATGGTTTGATGGTAGTATTTGCCGTAGCAGATATTTTTATCATGACAATTATGGCGTTCACTAGGTACATTATGATGGCTTACCCTCATCGATATAAAAGTTGGTGTACACCTAAAAATAGTATTATCGCAGTTATGTTATCTTGGTTGTTGGCGATATTGTCCGCTTCACCATCTACCTTTGGCTTCTTTACAAAGTTCACTCATTTTCCTACAGTTGGTCTCTGCCTGATATCACATACTGCTGATCAGCCTCTTGAGGATATTATAGTTCTATTAGCTGCTACAGTAATTTACTATGTTATGCCAACAGTGATTATCGGTACTTGTTATTATAAGATTTATATAATCGTAAGAAAAAGTAAGCAGAATCTACAAGTTCATAATTTGCCTGAGCCCAAAAATAATAGAATAAAATATAGCAAAAAAGAAACGAAACTAACCGTAACATTCTTTATTATATTTTTTGTCTACTTCATTTCGTTTACTCCTTACACTATAATCAATGTGTTACAAATGTTTAATGCTGTAGCCTATTCTCTTCATACGACCTATACTCTACTTCTTGTTGTATGCATTAATAGTATCATTAATCCTTATATATTTTTAATTCGGAGTCGAAAATTTCAAAACACCTTTAGAAGATTGTTCTATAAAAACTTCTCCAAGAAGGTTCGAGTTATACCAGCGTCTACACAAACAGATTCTGCGAAAACAGTTGGCAACCAGCATCCTAAGAGGACCTTGTCGACACGACTCGGGATATGTTGATCAAGTGTGGTATCATTCATTACGTTTCTTACCATGATTTCAAACAGGAGCATATCATATACTTTCGGCGTTTTTAAAACTTGAAAATAATATGGTGTAGTCTTATTCATCAGACTGCATTTTCTCACATATTATGAGCATGTTTCAAATATTGACATTATCGTTAGATTGTGAATGATTGCGATATCATACTAATACTAGATTAACAAAATGACGATTATAATTATTTCTTTTCTAATATTAATAGCTTGTTCAGTTTCTCAAACATATCTCGCTTGTACTACATAAGAGGACAATGTTCTCTTTACTACCAATAAATAAAATAGTTACTGTATTTTTAAACTAAAAGTTTCCTTCACTTATTTCGATGGAATGATGCAGCTAATTTTAATGATAACGTAATTCAGTAAACGTAATGTGCAAGTATTAATGGCTAGATAGTACCGATCAATAAGTCAAAAATAAAATTGTATTATTGTATACCTATTATGTTTGCTATAGTATACTTAATGGTAAATCACATTACACAACTACGCGTTTAATATTTCATTTTTTCGTATTATTGATAAGCTATTCGCTCAAGATTCTATTACAGCTATTGCAGTTAAGACTATTACCAAAGGTTTATTAATCGTATTTTCGCCGCTGTTGTACTCTTACATTATACTATAATTATAATTATTAATAACTTACATTTCAATGCGATTGCTTATACAGTATCGTGTTCGCGTATACTTGATACGCCTATTGTAGATTATATTACTGTATAAATACATGAAAATTGAAATTTTGATCGTGCAGTAAAATTAGTTACAGTACGTATTTACTGCTTAGTGCTTGAGCTTGAGCTACGTGGGCGAAAGACGTTGGTTTGATACAGAGATCTACTATGCTTCCAAGATTTTATAACCCTATTTTACGTGTATTATATTATCATACTAAAAAGTTGACTAGCTGCATTAGCCTTTGCTAAATTTGTGATAAATAAATTAAAGGAAATTAAGGTAAATGATTTTTATTGTTTTAATCTCTTATCTGAATATTTTACTATACATACAGAAAGTCTACTGATTGCATGTCATTTAATTTCTCGGATTATTATTTCTGAATTTCCATTTTACCTGGAAATCGTGTTCCAGCTGTATCAAATAATGCATAGTGTCATAGTATCTCCATTGTATTCAAAATTCTAATGCATGAAGATTGAATAATTTATAGTACAGTACCATAAAACCAAGAAAGTCTTATATCAACTACTTCCAATAGCTAAATCTTAGGTATATAAAGAGTAAATTTATTTTTATGATGTGTACCGAGAAATGCTATAAAATAAGAGTATGAAACATGATGTGTTGTACAGAATGAAAGCTGGTACAGGCATACAGTACAGTACAGTACAGTAGAGGTTTTTATGGGTTTTATTTTACCGTGCTGTACTGTTCTGTACTTGATCCATCTGTACGTCCGTATACTTCCAGTCGTTGACTACGACTACTGTGCGGTACAATACCGTACAGTGTACAGTACAATCGAGCATCAACTTTTACTGTACTTTACAGTACTGTGCACTGAAGCCCATAACTCTATAGTACTGTACAGTACAGTATGGTAAGCTCAGTACTGATAAAGTGTAGCAATACTGTTGAGTACGCTACTGTACTGTACTCAGGTAACCAGTCTAAACGTCTTAACTCTCGCAAAATCAATCTTTCAAAATGAATTACGTTTCCTGTTAAGAAATATTTTTTTCTTGCTTGCTGGATCCTTCTTCCCCTTCGTGATTGGTTCACATTTCATTTATTAAAGGATAATTTTAATGGATAAAGCAAAATTTATACGTTAATGGATACAAACTGTCTTTTAGCCAATCAATTTTACCAACAACCTGCATCATGCAATAGTGGATCATCCAACTTTGCCGACAGCAGTGATAACCAGAAGCTCTGTAGTCAAATATTTGGTAAATTGATGTAACTTCTGTGCAATAGGCGCATTTTCTTTCTATTTTGTCTACATGAGGTCTTTATTCAGCACTTAGGTTGCAAAATGCTTGGATGTTAGTGATCTTACGTAGTATAGATATATATATGATCAAGCTGTAATGTACCTGCCAATATACCCCTGTACAAATATCATTTACATAGTACTGTGCCTACTGGTACATACCAACATCACATCGACCGGGTGTACAGTTACACATTCTGCACGGTGAACGATTCCATTTTGCTTTATGATAGCGATACCTAACAGTATAATATCGGCGTCAAATAGATTATCCATATACTAGCAATAACTTACTTAAAGGTTCCAGATGGTTCTGTTCGCGTAATTAATTAATCAATACGAGTAGTTGCGATGATAAAGGTCTGCTAAAGAATATTGCGATACCAAATTTCATGCAAATCTTGATTCTATGCAGCTATGTGAATAGCACTGATCCATTAAAATTGATGATTACAATCAACCACCATATGTACAATCCTATACAAATAAGATTTATTACTGAAATAGGCAATGAAGTTCTAACTTTGCTTTAGGTTTGCCTACTAAACTGTCTATTTATTCCTGCTTAATCAATTGTTATACTATTAAAGTGTAAAATGTACAATTGTACAGTAATCCCTATTGTATACCCTTATGAAGAGTAAAGTCAAACCTCAAATCTAGATATAGCCTCATATACCTATAACATCAGTTACGTAGCTATGCCATTCGCTAACCTACGCGCCATGGAAATTCTTTCAACAAATTACGAATGGGGTTATGCAGTGCGTCTATAGTGTGTATTTTTATTGACGTATGCGAGCAGCTATATTTAAATTGACGCATAATTATAATTAATAAGAATAAAAATCCAAATACTGTAGACTGAAATATAAATTGGAACTATCGAAATATTAACTATATGCCGCAATTCTACTCCAGTTTCATGCTATTAGTATTGTAGAATATTCGTGTTGCTAAAGTTTTCTAACTGCAAGACAGTAATTTTAATTTTCTATCATTACAATACCTGGTTGCATTGTATATATACGTCGCATTGAAGCAACATTATATTAATATTTTTCGTTCTCTCTATTTAATTATATATACACGTACTATCCAATTAAAATTTACGTGCAGAACTTATTCGCGATATCAAAGTAAGTGACTTTATATCTTAAGAACAAAACATTTATCAGTTATATTCTTATCAACAATAACTACACCAGGTTGAAAACACCATTAAATTCGATTTCACTTTTTGCTAGGATCCAGAATTACCTCAAACCTTGGAAGAATTAAATGTTGTCACTGAAGATGAGATCTTTGTACGAAATATGAAGCAAGGAGAAGCTTGTATTCGGATTAATTTCACTCCAACAGTTCCGCATTGTTCATTAGCTACATTAATTGGTACGTAAGAAATACTATTCTGGTCATTAATCTATCGTAAGATCAGCCATAAAAGTAATTTTAGCGTTAATCAAGGATCGTAATAGGTATATAATAATAATATGACGTTAGTGCTCCATGTAGCTATCACTGAAAATAAGCCGGTGCGGTCAATTTAATGTAGAATAATTTTACAGCCGATCAAAGCAAAAAATATGCAATGCTTTTTAAGTCATAGTATTAGTATTCTGAAATAATAATATCTGCATCAAATTTGTTTAATTTGCTTAAAATAATAACTACGGTAAATTATCTGAAAGATGTAAACATAAAATGTATTTAATTATATTACGTGTATCGCGGTGCATACTGAATTGGTTTTCAGATAAAAAGGAAGTATGCTTACACTAACTGTATGTTTTTTAATAGGTCTATGTATTAGAGTAAAGTTACAACGATGTCTGGACCAAGATTATAAAGTAAGAGAGGAACTGACAACTTACATCAACTATTGGTGTAGTTTTTTGTAAAATAATAGTCATAGCGAGCGAAATAGTAAAATTATAGATAATATAATACAAATAATTTACTGTGGATACGTCTTCTCTGAATGTGAAATAGTTTTGAACACTTTGAAATATAGAGGCGTGGTTACCGTGTGCATAATTATAATTCTCTGTGATGCATAAACGCTACACACGTTACTACAAAAAGTAGAAGTAAGGTTATGGTATCATAAAATAGGAATCTAAAAATAAAACGTGCATATTTTTGTAATTATCTAGTTAGATATTTACGTTACCAAAGGAAGTCACGATACCGAAGATGGCGGTATGGTATAGTTAAACATTATTTTGTATTTTATATTAAAAAGTTAAGGATATTAAATTTATAGCGCTGCCATCAGTTTTGCTAGAGTAAATTGGTTGTAATCAAGAAATTGTCTCATTAAAATCGCGTTCTTGTTTCTGATTTTGTTGATAGTCAATAAGCAAATCAATGACAAAGAACGCGTTGCTGCTGCTATAGAGAATCCTAATGTGAAGAAATTAGTCGAAGAATGCTTGCAAGAAGTGCAATATTGAAGTTATTACTAATCACGTGAACAGCACGTTTATCATTATACTAACCGTACTACGGCTTCCTCATAAAGTATAATTTAGCTATATGACTTCATGAAATACAATTATCAAATATCCCCTTTATGTATATAACATTTTAGACATACTTGGTTCTCCATTTCTATAATCGCCTATCGCAGTAATATAATTAAGAGTATTATAAATACGTATAGACAGACATATATTACGTATAATAAGGGTTTTAGATGTTCTAATAGTCTGGCGATGTGTTTTATGAGATAATTTTGCTGTGACTGCTGTCGTCGAATTTATGCCATGGGTACTTAGTACATTAACAATGTCCGCAATCCTAGTAAACGTATGCATGGGTATGAAATTAATTTTACGGTAACTTACTCAGGGCAAATATATTGCCATAAATATAGGATGCTAAATTTATGAACTCTTTCTCTAATGGATATTTTATTCTTTGAAGTATGGCGAGAATCGTCTATGTAATAAAGATATTACGCACTGCCACTGTTTTATAATAGTCAGCAAGTGAGATTGTTTATGTTCAAAAAATTAATAGCGAAAGAAAGCTAACGTCAAAGCTCAGATGAAGCTTTAAAAGTAAAAGAAATTTTATTGTAAAAATTACGAAATAATCCCCATCGTTATTTTAACAGTTTAATGTCTAGGAGTATTTCATACTTATTGATTAACATAAAGAAATGGAGTCTTTCAAATTATACTCGTATAGTACATTTATTTAAGAATAACGTTGTTAAAATTTCCTATATCTACAACTTATACCTTACAGTACATACAATCGATATCTAGGAACAAGAATTTATTCGACATCTCTGTATAGTTAGAAATAGCCATTTTTTCATTGTTATATCGAATTTAAGTTAACTCTTATAATTACTTTATATATAAATATGCATTACTACGACCATTAAAAGCTGTACTTAGTAGCATTTATATAAAGGCTTTACATCTATTACAATAAATTAATAGCATGGTGAAATTGATTAAGAAAATTTCAGTCAAATAAATTACTGGTATTTATCTACGTCTTCGAGAATACTTTTTTCAAGTACAAACATTTGAGTGCGCTATTATGTTACCGAGCTATATTTGTCATTTATCTTTATCAACTTGTGCTAAGAGCGCAGCCAATTTTTCGAGTACAATAACGACTAGGTTATCAGTGACTACATTAATTACAAAATAGGCAATATACCCGTACGCACATATGGTTAGAGATACGAAGTTGTTCTATCATCGTCACAAAGCAAATCTTAGATGAAAATTACTGTGTTTAAGGTAAGGCTTGACCTTGACACTGTAAAGTTGCAAGCAACAAGCAATTTATTTTAATGCATACCGATGAAAGACGTTAATGATGAGGGAAGATTTTTGTAATTAACATTATTCTTTACAATAGCAGACGAAGTCAAGCAAAGAAGAGATGGTAAACATTGCTTTCTCAGCAATCGCTTGACGTTGATATCCACAATTTTGTCATAGGCTGTGTAGCCTGAAGAGTTTCGAATATCGAAATGAGAACCATACTTTAATAACAAAGATATGATATCAAAGTTAACCGGATACAGATGCGCTGTAGAACAGGATAGATGTAACGGTGAATTTTTGTTACAATCTAAAACGTTGACCTCGGCATTACAATGAGCAATCAAATATTCCACCAGGTAGAGGCAAGGAAATTCGCGAAGATTATATTGTAAAGCCATAGGATCAGCTGATACAACAAGGTGAAGAAAAGTTTGCTTATTATCGTAGGTAACGATATCAATATTTAATAACGCCGCAGTAAATTTATCACGTTCTGAGTTCACCTCACTTTGTATATCCAGCCAACAACGAATTAAATGCAAGCAAATACTCATAAAACGATCTACAGAAAAGTTATCACTAATAGGAGGCCGTGATAATGCTTTTAATTTGTTTGGATTATCCCTCTGTAGGCATATTGAAATGAGACTAATTTCTTGCAATATTCTGCGACAAACAGCAATTAAAATATGAATAGGAAAGCTCGTCCCATTTATAATGAGTCGCTGAAATAAAGTAAGGAATGAAACGAAAGACTTCTCAATAGCTGGATCAGCAATAGGCATATATTGTTGTTGCAAATCAAGAGCATACAGCCATAATGACCAACAACGCAGTAATTGTTCAGAATCACCGTACATTGCTCCACGCACTCGTATATAATACTGCGTACTTGGGTGACCATCACCTATGATACACTCACGCAAGGCTAAGCTTTGCATCCTAATATGATCAGGATTGATAGATAGTCTATCAATATCAGCAGCACCGCGAATGATAGTTATGTAGTCATATGCAGGCAGGGGTTTACTGGTTGAAATTAAATTAGAAACTGAACGTTGTTGATCTTTAGTATCTTGCCACATCGTCAAAGCCGTCCGCCAGCAATGTAATGCTTGAGCTAGATCATGTAATTTATCGGCAGCGGTACAACCTAACAAAATTAGAGCCTTACATTTATCCGATAGTAAACATTTGCGACGCGTTATATACCATTTGACAAATAGGCTATGGCCAGATAATGCACCATGCATCAATGGTGTGGTATTAAAATGATTGGGGACGGGAATAGCGCCGTACTTTAATAATAATTTACAGATTCTGATACTTCCAGAAGTAGCACACTCATGCAAAGCAGTCTTACCACTCACAGTTTGAGCATTGACATTGACACCGCGCTTCAATAACATTGTGGCAATCTTGCGATATCCTTGCCTACAAGCAGTCATCAAGCAGGTATCATTCTTAACCGTTGCGATCGAAGGATCGGCTCCATGATCAATTAAATACCGGACGATATCGCGATTACCGGCTGAGCAGGCAACCCGTAAAGGTGTTGAGAGATGTCTTGTGGCGTGATTGATCTGTAGAAATATAATAAGGAATACTTCAATTTCTCGATTCATTAATAAATACTGCCAAACTACACCTAGCTATATTATCCATAAGACATTATCAAAGTTTCATAGGAGTACTGCAACTGCAGACTAGCAATAAAATGAAACTCTTATTGTCAATTATTCATTTGCAATAGACCTAATGATGACTTTGGAATAAACGTATATGTAGTAGTTTCATCTAATTACAGTAGTAATTGAAGTATGGTAGCATTAAGAAGCACTACAGTATGATTGTAAGTAGTGAGATAGCTACAAAAGGAATATCTGTTATCACTACAGTACTGTATAATACAGTATCATAGGAAAGAGAATTTTCCATTGTACTTATAATTATTTACAGCACAAGCCAAGATTTACACTTTAAATGTTGATTAATTTAATTCAACGTCTGTCATCTTCTTATTGAAATTAAATGTAAAAAGAATCACGCATAACGCATACGCGTAAGAGCCATATTGTACCTGAGCTCCATTCTGAATTAATATCTTAATACTTGGAAAGTGAGATCGAAGGCAAGCTATCCACAACGCAGTAGCACCTTGTACTTTCTCTTTCTTAATGAAGATATCACATTCTTCTTCCAAGTCCAATTTATAATGCTTGACTAGTATTGATAATATATCGGAATACTCATGTAACGCAGCGGTGATCTGTAACGGATGGCACCGTACCGTTGATTTTTCAAAGTTTGCTCGATAAGAAATTGGTAAATTCTGTATAAATTGTTTAGCACCTTGTGGGCACTTGCGTGCTATTTGCCAAAGTTTTCGTTCACTCATTTTTCTTCTTATTACTATTTTAATCCGTTTTTACCTTAGCTACTGATTGCAATCTTCTACGGACGTAGAGTAGAAGACGACTGTACCAACGCTTGGCGGTGAATAACCAATCTACCGGTCTCCTTTTAATTACCGTCTAATCATATGTGGCAAAGAGTGTCAACCACCATACAAATAAAGTAGCTATAGATAGTTCCAAGTCAATGAATTGCTAATTAATTATTATTATTATTATTACATCAACAAGGTAGTATTGTAATCCCTACGATATTGAACAGCAACGATAGAATCGTTGGCAGATGACAAAGTAAAGGAAAAGGTGACTGCTATACCATTTCTGTGCTATTCAACAATGTGCAGTACTGTAGGTACATCAATCGATTAATACCGTTCAATTGAAATCTTTTTAAATAGATAGAATGGCAGAATGCTAATGTTGAGTTAACGCTGATAACTTGGTGTACATGTAAATAAAGATGATTTTACACGTAGGTTATTCTAATTGTATAATTGTGATTGTATGAATATTCAAAGAGTTTGATCATCAAAGTAATGATAGTATTGATATTAAAAGATCGATCAACATGATGTGCAGCTCATGTTATCATGGAAAGATCAAGATAATGTTATACACGACCCTGTACAGTATCGTTGGGCATGATAAGAACAAAATTTGCTATCCTCATTGAATGTCATTAAAAGGTGGATGAGGTTACACTTGGCAATTTGTCATGGTTTGCATTCTGCTGATGTACAGAGCACGACAGTCGATTTGTCTTGACAAATCACTTACGATAATTAATTAATTTTACTGCTTAGCTCGAGTCCTGCCAATCGATGAGCTTTGACGACGTACACGGCGTATCCTATTTAGCGTGATATCCACATGGTTGTTTACGGATTGTGTCATTACTTTACTGTAAATCAGACCATCACTATAAACCAATAACTTGAATGATGGCGAAATGATCACATTGATGAAAAACCAAATCAACTATGCCAGATGTAATTGGTAATTTGATCTTATGATCATTAATATGCAGTATTACTCTAGCTGTTGTAGTCGTATTCTATGAAGAAAGCCGGAGTTTCCGTGTATCCACTGGGGGGCCAGCAATGCATCTCCGAACCATCTTAAGCTACAGTATTAGAGTACCTTACACTGCGATAAATTGGCCCCAGTTTATTTATACTGTACACTGTACACTGTACCCATGTGGTACAGGGGTCGGAGTTTTTTTGACCATACCGGACTGGGGGTGACACTTCAAATTGGAGAGACTTTTACAGTACAGTATCCTATAAGTAGAAATGAGGGGGGGGGGCCGACTTTTGACTGGTCATTTGAACCTGTGTTAAACCGCTGTACCTATAGCCGCTAGAACTTGCATCAACTGCATTCACACTTCAAGTTAATATTTACTGCTGGCTATCTTGTAGTTAACGTTAACGCAGCTGATCCTGGAACAATAAAGGCACTGATTCAAGATTGGTGCGGGATCTTTCCAAGGGTGGGTACGCCAGTCTGTACCTTTCCAGCAGATAATATTATTTTTCTTTTTTCTCCACGAATAATGATTACAATAATGTCATAAATGATGGATATGGAGTTTCCACTCTCCACTTCAAGTGGAACTGCTTTCTCATTCAAAATTGTCTTATCATTCTATTTATTTATATGCGTAGAGACGAGCACAGTAATTGTATTCATCAATTAATTATCGGTCGAAATTCCACTCTTTGGCGGTGAAAAGCCAACGGTCAACGTCGATGTCAGGGCGTCCAAAAGTAACTAAAATACAAGTCCGTCAAACCGCTTCACGCCTTCTTGGCGTTGCCATTGAAACCATCATTGGTGTCCGTCAACTGGAAAGTTTCGAGGATTGCAATTATCATATTAAAATCAACAACAAAGAGAATGATTGCAATGATCAATTTGTCCTCAAAATCTTAAATCTGCAAAGTAATCAGATCAAAGATGCCATTGAATGTAAAGTCTTAGCTTGCCAATTTCTTAGCCAATCAGGAATCCAATGCTCAAAACCAGTTCTACTGACCAATGGCAGTTATATGGATATGGTGACATTTTCATCTTCTGATAGCGCTGAAAACACCGTTCACAATGATCATATCGTATTTATAGTAGAATATTTACAAGGTATCTTATTACGTGATATGGAGCCTAAATTTGATAATACGCTGATGTACCAATTAGGCCAAGCAATCGCAACCATGGACAAACAACTTCTCGTAAGTCAATCGTGGCTTTTAGCAAAGGGAGCAACTTGATCAAAATGTTGCCCAATCATTAAAATATGGTATCATTTTCGGTTAATAGTTTAGAAATCTTATTGATCTACTACGGTAGTCATTGGTAGGTGTAGATAAAAAAACTAGCAATCGATGTCGACGAGCTTACTAATTAAGAGACGTGTACTCTCTTTTGTTTTCGTAGAAATTTCAAAGTCATCAGCGCAAGTTTTTTACTGGAGATTGGTCACTACATGATAACTTTGCTACCTTAGATCGCTATCTCCAATATATCCACATGGCATCAAAAAAGGACATCCTCACTGAGATATTCCAATCCTGTAAAATAGCCATGCAACAGATATTGCCTCAATTGAAGACATGCTTTATTCATGGCGACGTTAATCCTGGCAATGTAATAGTATCAACATCATCATCCAAAAGTACTAGTGTTAGCCAAGTGGGATCATCACATCAAGGAATAGGAGTAATTGATTTTGGAGACTTTCACTACAGCTATTTGATAATAGAATTGGCAATTGCAATAGCTCATGTTATGGCTGAAACAACAACCGATGCAATAGCTAACAGTGGGCATTTATTAGCCGGTTACCTTTCTGTTGTCCATTTAAATCCTAAAGAATTTAATCTCCTTTATGATGTAATATTAGCGCGATTATTTCAGCTAATGGTACTGTCTGAATATGTCTATACCCTTGATCCTAGCAATAGTTACGTTATTGATAGGGTCCCTAATTATTATCAAGCAATAACGATGTTGTGGAAATTATCAAGAGAAGAAGTCTATCAAAGATGGCATGATATCATCCAATCATATTAGTGATACAGTGAAGCACTTTACTTAGTTCAATAGATGGGCAACATAATATTTTCTTTTCTTAAAAGTGAGATTTTTATCAGACTACTACTGCATTCAATTTAGATAGAGCAATAGGTTGATTTTAGCTAATCACTGTTATGTATTTTATAACATCTATAAACTGAATTATGTTTAATTACATCTTCATGCATACGATTATTATATAATCAACGATAGATTATATTATCCATAGTAACATGCTAGATACTCATTTTTATTTCTTTGTTTCAGCCATGATACTGAATAAAATGTCCTTCAATTTGACCATATTGAAGCTATTATTCGAGTGTAACTATAAATTTTAGACTTACCGGATAGTTTATTCTGTACATTGAAATCATTATTATTTATTTTTGATACGATGGCTGATATCCTAAGGGTTGTCCTGAAAATTGACAATTAATAATTGTTGTTGTTGCTTTTAATTGATACATTGTACCGTTTCCTATAGTAAAATGATTGATTTTCTCTAATTACGTTCAATTCTATATTTATGTCTTTTAATCCTAAAGATTATAGTCTAGTATAGATTATAAACTAATAGTGTATTTACAGGGGCACAAATATTGTTTAGCTGCGCTAAATGATTGATCAATCGGTCTACTAATAAAATACTTTTCCATCAAAGCGCAAATTCGCTTAATCTATACGGTTTATTGATTTGTTTTATTTGAGGTAGGTTAACAAGTGTTTTATAGCATTCGATATTAATATCATCGACTTATTAGTATGATATTTGCAAATGGTAACCTATCTATGCATATTGTATACTATATATATATATATATATATACACGTACATTGTATAGTATCTTACGGTTAATTATCATCGTGATTTAGTTTAATCGCATCTTAATCATATCTTACGGTAAACCATGCCAACAGGAAATGATAGCACAGTGCTCGCATAACTATTTTTAGCTACATGAAGGACGAATGATAGTATTTAGGAAAACTGAAATCTATGATTTTAATTTAAAAGATCATTAAAATTTACATTTGAAGAATAAATGCGTGTATATACACAGCTATTATTGTTATGATTAATTTTAGAGTATCTTTAGTAACAATTTATAGAATGATCATATTACCACCTAAACTACGGTCGGTATGCACCATATTCGCTCTTTAGTTCAAAATCACATTAACACTCCATCATTGGTACATACAACATACCAAGGAACAGCCGGACCTTATTACTGGTAATTAATCTATGATTGTCAAATTACATTCATCTAAAATGTAAAATGACCATTAGGTGAGGGATGGACGGCATTATTTTTGCTAAGCTTAGATTTTGAGCTCAAAGATTGAAGATTTGTATCAGTGCCCGATCTATTTGACATTGTGAATACATTTTTATCAATTTTTTTGAAAAATGTTTTAGCCCAGCAATTACGAACTTCTCTTTTAGCCACACAATAAAAGATAAATATAAGAAATCCCTGGGAACCAGCCAGAATAGCGAATAGAAGATGCGATAAATCACGCCAAAGACTGGTATCAAAGAAGGCCAATATACCAACCAGCCATGTCAACCCAAATAAAGACATCAATCCAATTATAGAATAAAAGCGAGAGAACGTCATGGGCATATTTCGCTCTTTTGACAATTTCCAGACTTGAAACAAATCGTAATGA
>NW_002060945.1:7138428-7142403 GCF_000150275.1 Trichoplax adhaerens | reverse complement strand
GAATGCTTTATTCATGGCGACGTTAATCCTGGCAATGTAATAGTATCAACATCATCATCCAAAAGTACTAGTGTTAGCCAAGTGGGATCATCACACCAAGGAATAGGAGTAATTGATTTTGGAGATTTTCACTACAGCTATTTGATAATAGAATTGGCAATTGCAATAGCTCATGTTATGGCTGAAACAACAACCGATGCAATAGCTAATAGTGGGCATTTATTAGCCGGTTACCTTTCTGTTGTCCATTTAAATCCTAAAGAATTTAATCTCCTTTATGATGTAATATTAGCGCGATTATTTCAGCTAATAGTACTGTCTGAATATGTCTATACCCTTGATTCTAGCAATAGTTACGTTATTGATAGGGTCCCTAATTATTATCAAGCAATAACGATGTTGTGGAAATTATCAAGAGAAGAAGTCTATCAAAGATGGCATGATATCATCCAATCATATTAGTGATACAGTGAAGCACTTTACTTAGTTCAACAGATGGGCAACATAACATTTTCTTTTCTTAAAAGTGAGATTTTTTATCAGACTACTACTGCATTCAATTTAGATAGCGCAATAGGTTGATTTTAGCTAATCCCTGTTATATATTTTATAACATCTATAAACTGAATTATCTTTAATTATATCTTCATGCATACGATTATTATATAATCAACGATACATTATATTATCCATAGTAACATGCTAGATACTCATTTTTATTTATTTGTTTCAGCCATGTTACTGAATAAAATGTCCTTCAATTTAACCATATTGAATCTATTATTCGAGTGTAATTATAAATTTCAGACTTACCGGATAGTTTATTCTGTACATTGAAATCATTATTATTTATTTTTGATATGATGGCTGATATCCTAAGGGTTATCCTGAAAATTGATTTTTTAATAATTGCTGTTGTTGCTTTTAATTGATACATCGTACCGTTTCCTATAGTAAAATGATTGATTTTCTCTAATTACGTTTTATTTTATATTTATGTCTTTTAATCCTAAAGGTTATAGTCTAGTATAGAATATAAACTAATAGTGTATTTACAGGGGCACAAATATTGTTTGGCTGCGCTAAATGATTGATCAATCGGTCTACTAATAAAATACTTTTCCATCAAAGCGCAAATTCGCTTAATCTATACGGTTTATTGGTTTGTTTTATTAGAGGTAGGTTAACAAGCGTTTTATAGCATTCGATATTAATATCATCGACTTATTAGTACGGTATTTGCAAATGGTAAGTAACCTATCTATGCATATTGTATACTATATATATATACACGTACATTGTATAGTATCTTACGGTTAATTATCATCGTGATTTAGTTTAATCGCATCTTAATCATATCTTACGGTAAACCATGCCAACAGGAAATGATAGCACAGTACTCGCATAACTATTTTTAGCTATATGAAGGACGAATGATAGTTATTTAGAGAAACTGAAATCTATGATTTTAATTAAAAGATCATTAAAATTTACATTTGAAGAATAAATGCGTGTATACACAGCTATTATTGTTATGATTAATTTTAGAGTATCTTTAGTAACAATTTACAGAATGATCATATTACCACCTAAACTACGGTCGGTATGTACCATATTGGCTCTTTAGTTCAAAAATCACATTAACACTCCATCATTGGTACATACAATATACCAAGGAACAGCCGAACCTTATTACTGGTAATTAATCTATGATTGTCAAATTCCATTCATCTAAAATGTAAAATGACCATTAGGTGAGGGATGGACGGCATTATTTTTGCTAAGCTTAGATTTTGAGCTCAAAGATTGAAGATTTGTATCAGTGCCCGATCTATTTGACATTGTAAAGGTATTTTTATCAATTTGTTTGAAAAATGTTTTAGCCCAGCAATTACGAACTTCTCTTTTAACCACACAATAAAAGACAAATATCAGAAATCCCTGGGAACCAGCCAGAATAGCGAATAGAAGATGCGATAAATTACGCCAAAGACTGGTATCAAAGAAGGCCAATATGCCAACCAGCCATGTCAACCCAAATAAAGACATCAATCCAATTATAGAATAAAAGCGAGAGAACGTCATGGGTATATTTCGCTCTTTTGACAATTTCCAGACTTTGAAACAAATCGTAATGAAAATGAGAACGTTGATGCCCACCAACACGAACATGGGATAAACGTAGGTTGCCGTAATCCATTTAGAATGCGTTGCACAACTAGATTTATAATGAAATCATCTAGAATTAAATATACTATTTGTTTGTATTGAAGTACGCGTAATTACACGTACGTATACGAATATACCGATTATTCAAATTATCTTTTATAAAACAATATTGGTAAATTTGAGTTGAAACAGTGACCTCAATTAGCGACAACATAACAGAACTAATGATCAAAGTAATTACAGAATCAATTTGTTTATATGCAACTAAAAACCCGAAGTTAATTATTTAATCTCTAAAGCATATACAAGTTACTAAAATATCCCCTTCGAATATATGAATTTCTTCAAACTAAATTCTTACCTTCTATGATACATCATTCCGTACTGACCAGAATTTAACAGCAACCCAACAGTGATTACAATTAGTGGAACACCTATAAGATATTCGATAATTAATTATGGTAGGATGTTACGAATCATATAACATTATCGGTACCCGATTTAGTGTTAGTAACAATATTAAAATTACTCAACTAAGATGATATTAATTATAATCTATTGTAAAAGAATACAAGTTGCAAATCGTCTAATAAATTCTTCGTTGTATATCGCATAATCAATCTTATTATCTTGAGCAGTTAATTTTAAGGTACCAGTGGCTAATTACTATTTTTCATTTCGTCTTACCCCATGCAAAACTGCCAGCAATAAATATCACTTTTTCAGTTGATAAAGACATCCGATGAATTGCTGAGTAAACTCCAATTAGTTCATAATATAATCGAATAGCCAATATAGTCATCCATAAAACTGTTGACATACTAAAGTAGTGATCCACTGCCATTACAATTTTACAAACGATAATTGAACCAGGAACGTATACTTTTATTATTTTAAATACATATCTGCAGATTTTATTAAATGACAATAAGGATATAATAATGTTACTTTGCCGCTCACGTAGTTTCCTATGTTGTGAAATAAAACGGATTAATTAGCAAATACTGTTAAATTATTGTAACAAATGCATTCGTGAGCAAAATTCTATATCTTAATGACAGAATTGAGCATATTAGCCTTGACTGTAGATATATCGCATGATTATTATATTAAAGTCAAGATGAAATAATCTCAATTACGCAGTTAATACCTGAAAGACAGTAATGTCGTTACTGTCAATAATAAGCTAGCTATTGAAATAACGCGAAGCCCTAACGATAGCTTCCCTAACATGCTGTAGAAGGCGAAAATAGCCATTAAGTTATGATTACCACCACCATTCCCATGAGAGGGCGTATTGATACTACCAGAATGTGATCCATTTTCTTCGATGCAACTGCTTACGATATTAAAATCTTTTAGAGTCTTTGTTATATTCTATTAAAATGCAATGTAAAAAGCGATTAGATTTTCGTGAATTAGTGTACCTAAGATAACTAGTAAATCTAATATTTTAATACTTAAAATCTTTTAGATAATTAGATTATAGTATCGATTTCAATGCTCGATAAATTCAAATAAAATTTGATTATACCTATATAGTCGTACTGTAACAAATATACATACACATTATACGGAAACAGAATAATCTTAGCTATTTAAAGCAACAGTGCTATAATTCTTATTTCATTTTGGAGCCTCCTTGAAGGATCGCTCATAGTATTTTGTCACAATAACAATATTTCAAGGAAATTTAATTATATAAAATATACTTTCCGGAGCCAAGAGAACTAATATAAGGTAATTTACCTTTAAACTTTCTACTTAGTGCACAAAAATAATTAACAGTATTTACAAAATGACTAC
>NW_002060945.1:7130510-7138378 GCF_000150275.1 Trichoplax adhaerens | reverse complement strand
TATTACTTTCTTTATTGTGACCTTTGATCTACTGACGTAGATCACAAGATCATCACTAACAGAAAGGTTTCCCTAGCTTAGTCATTACAAATAGACTATCATGCCAAGTATGGCAACATGAGAATACATATATAGATAACCTTAATATAGTACCATAACTACATCTATATACGCCTGACGTGATAACATCGTGATATTTAACCATACATAGAAAGAAGGTAACATACTAATTATGTAACTATTACAGAACGTGACACAGTACTATAAAAGATTACGCGTTAATTCTAATCTTTTATAATAAAAACAAAACTTTTAGTAATTTTTTAGCTGAGTTGATTCTTGTAGGTGAAATATTCACTAAACCTATAATAAAGTACAGTTGTCCACTGATTCAATGATGATACTAACGGTGTTTCCACATTGTCTATGGTCAGTGGCCAGATATTAGTAACCGTATATCACATATTCAAAGAAATCCGTATTATATTATATTTTGTGTCCCTAAATATTAAATAATGCTATACATCTTTAAGTATTATATTATCAATAATGTGATGGCCTATATGATTTTACGTATTTACTTAACTACCAAAGAATACATGTGTAAATTAGTTAGGGTCTAGTCCTACATTACGACGCAATAGAGATTTTATTTGAAATAACTTATTATTATATTAATAGGAGTAATTATGAAATGATATTTACACTCCCCTATATAGCGGTAAAGAGAGAAAATGTTGCTAATTGTTTAAATTTCACTATAAGAATTCATGCTATGTATGTCATATTTGTCTGTTCACAAAAAGGGAATTAATTTCCGTAACTGGAAGTGCAGAAAAATGTCACATCCTGTTTTATTGCATAATGCACAGTTATTATTATCTCTCCCTCTGTGATGCTGGTATCAATATAAAGACATATAGAATCACAGTAACAGTTAATCATATTATTATCATTTTGCTAGAATAACAAAAGACAGACAGAAGAACTTACAATTAGGTATGACGATGTCAGAAACAATCCGTTAAAACCGAGTGGACACAAAGCTAAATCAGGCGGCAGCTGCTGATTATTGATCATATTTTCCCATATTTGTCGAACTTTAGTTACATTAATAACCGAATCAGTAATTATTAATTTCCCTTGGATCAGCGGTGCCATACTAAGCGATTTTAATTTGATAGCGATCGATATGTTCAGAAAAAGATATATAATTAATTAATAATCATCTTATTCTAGGCGATGGAGCAAGAATTCAAATGATATTAATATTTATTTTATACTACTGTAATTATAAGAGTTTTAACCTCATTTAACAGTAAAATTAAATTATTTAACCATTTAATCCTTATTTATTTTTGAGTGAATTAGAGAACTGGGTAATCAAATTCTAGAAAAATCTATACACAAAATAGTCGTCGCCTTTTATCTCATTTCATCTGTAATCGCGTATGATATAATAGCATATTAATTAACTAACCTGCAATTTGATTTGCTTGAGTCATATTTGGCTAGATTATCAGATTTATCCATAAAACAACAGTCTGTCAATCTAAGGACAATAAAATATACAATATATGTTTCAATGAGATGTTATAGTAATTACTTATGGTTACTGATATTTTCTATTTTAAATTAATTTAAATAATTTATTGTTTTCATGTCTGACTTAAAAATCCAGCGAATTTAATTGTAAATTATTGGTGATTGTAAAATATATATTTATTATTATATACCATATTATAAAATATTAAATTTTAAATTGTATGTTTTCGGCAAATTATTGTTCGATAAATAAAAATTAATCAACCATGAAAACTGATTTAAAATTTGATTATTTTAGTCTGAACATTAGGATATCTAATTAAAGAAATAATAAATGTTATATTTTAAAAATCAACGTCTTTTAAAATGAATTGTTACGAAGAAATTTACCTAATGCTTCCAATACTGACAGTCACATTCTGTCTCAATGCCATCATATCCATTGTGATCTAATAAGTGAAGGCAATATGTGAAGATGCTACTTTTATTTCGTAATTATTATGTTTGTCAAGAGCAAGGAATAAAAATTGATGATAGCGTGACATATTATTATTTCCTATAGAGGGCTTTTAAATTTTCATTGCTTAGTTATCATGAAGTTATATAAACATATCGAGGTCTATGATCGATAAAATTTATTATCATTTATTGCATCTTTTTTCTTAGAAATGTAAAAATTGCATTTGTAAGATAGCTCAAGAGGTATTAAGAGGATGATTCTAACGTAACCTAAGAAGTACGGGTGCAAAAATCTCGTGTAATTTTAACTTTCGATATAAAATTAATCATTTAAGTTTCAGTTTCACTTTTCTTCAAACTCATACCTTAACTACCTTGACATTTATGTATAGCACTGCTTGTATATTCCCTTTTTCGTGGTATTTTTGGTTTTATTAACAAAATTTTCGAGTGCCACATGTGTGTGCATTTCAATTATTCAAATGCCGCTTTTTAAATTTTATATTATAAATTAGTGTTATTTACGATAAAAAGCATGCCAGGTTTTGTAGCATTTTATATTGAATAGTTACGTTTTAAGGAATGATTACTGTAACGATACGTTATATTTTAAAGTCAAGCGTAAGCGCAAAAATTGATCTATCAAAATTAAATCGAAATTAAATTGTACCTACAACACTAAAGGTTTTTCTAGCAATAGTTATCATTTTATTATTTTAAATAAATATTATAACTTTATTATGGTCTGGCAATGCCAAAATCAAGATGTTTTCACTGCTAAAGTTATGACTTTAATTCATGATCGTCTTTACATGATTTAAAATAATTTATTATCATATAGTAAATCAACCAATGTCAAAATTAAGGCATACATAATAATAGAAAAGTATCTAAAACCCTTTAGCTGTGTTTTTCTAAAAGTAAATAATACGAATAGTTTGTAATATTGTATCCCCTTAAAAATAAAAATATGGCTAGTGATTAAGATTAACTCATTACTAAACTTCCTCCGCTACATTCTGTATGAATCTGTCTAGCAAAGTCTTACACGTATTAATTATCTAGATTTCATAACTAGTTTTAAATATCAATTTTGGTCAGTAAAGGTGCTACAAAGCTGTGATTTGTTCTGTGAAAGATTTTAATTTCAGGCTTACTGTACTCTGCCTTTTTCTCATCATTATTGAAATGTTCTGAGACCGTCATAGAAATGTCATACTATAAAAAATTTTTAACCAAGTTATGACTAATCAGATATAAATTATTAGCCAGTCATTTTATCAAGTTATTTTGTCAAAACAAATGACAATAATTTGCTATCGATTTATCACGGTACGAACCACCATGAAGAGTAAATGACCAAATTTAGTGTTAAACATTTATATATGGAGATAACTAATAATGACTTACAGTAAGAACTACGGTAGTTATTATTTTTTTACAGTAAATTATACTGTATTGTAGTAAAAGTTCTCATAAGGTAACTAATATTAATTGATTGTAGTGTTATGTCTTGTAACGCTTGTGATGAATATCCTGAAGATATTCAATTATAGATGATACCATAAATAATTCTGTGTGTGGACATACAGTAGTCTAATTATCTAAAATCGTTCAGTACATGTCCAAAATTATGAATAATGTCTGTCTTAATTTAGCTATCCAATATGAGCTAAATTTCATGAACTGTTATGACTCATACATGATAGCTGCTGCCGAAGGGTATTTAAGCTCGGCAGATAGTTAAATAAAAGAAGAGTTATATAGTTGTTTTAACGTAGAAGCAAAGGCGTCTAAATTCTTATGAGGTAGTTAAAGGAACTGAATCCCGGAGACTATAGTAATTTAGAGATTTGTTTTACGTTATCTTTGTCATGAAGCTGGTTTGTGACACGATTCTAAAATTAAAGCAATTAAATTTTTGATTGATTAATCGATTAATTTAATTAAATATTATCAATACGCCATAATATTAGATTTGCACTACAATTTAAAATTGTGTACGAGTATATTTCGTAAAGTATACGTCCAATGTAGCAATCATCTAACTTTGTAGTTAGCCTGTGAGGTTGATAGATCAAGAATCTTTAAAACTTTTAGAAAATTAAGATTTATTGAACAAAACCTCGTTTACGAAGGTACAACGTAATCGATTAGCTGAGGATCTCTAATGAGAAAGAACTCTCTTACTATACTAAACCACTCACTTATATACATTTCCGCGTTTACAGTCTTAGCAACTTTACTTACTTACTACACACTTCAGTATTAGCATTTCAAATACAGGATAGTTTACACCTTTCATGTGAAGCTCTAGTGTGAGCACTGTAGCGCTCCTCTTCAAAAGGATTACAGTTACTAAGCTAGCTATATTTAATACTTAAGCCTCTAACGAGAATATCTATCACACGTTGAACATACACCTACGGTAGATATTACTAAATATATCATCAACTTAGAATACAATATTACACTGTCTTACATAGCCATTAGTGAAATATTATGATGATAGCGATGATATTCTAGGAGGATTAACTTTATACCTTTTACTAAAATTTTCCTGTTTATTTTTGATTAAAATAATATTTCTGTTGCTTTGATCATCTAGATACATCTACAGTATAACATACATGTAGTTATTTTAAGCTTTTATATTATGTGCAAACTTGACACATTATTTTACAATTTCGATTTAGTTAGACTAGTACAAACTCACGTCGCTTTGCTGACGGTTTACGATAATGTGCTTATTTGTTAATAATTAATAGATAGTTTTACCATTCGACATTATATATATGCCGGTAATAGCCAGGCACTACTATATTCACAGCTATACTTGTAGAATACTACTTTTCAATAATGCATTCACGGATGAAATACTATGAAATGCTATATTAAGATTAGTTAATGGTCCAAAGCACATTATGATAACTAATGGACGGTGATGGACATACCAAGTTAAGATTAGCAGGTACTGTAAGATATCTACAGTGCGGTACAATGTCCTTAGTACTGTGGTCAATTCTATATCAATCATTATAATTTGTCTAAGGATCGCTTGAGTATGCAAGCAAAGCTTGCTCTGTCGATAGCAACCGTTAGAAGAAAATGTAACCATCAAAATGGCTGTGTAGAAAACTCTATAAAGATTCTATTTTTATTCAATTTTCATCAGAATATTCCATCAAATCAAAATTGAAAGACCCAGTGGCCACCCTTAGCGATATAACGAATACTATTTTAATAAATTTCAGTACTCTGCAGAAATGACTACCTTAGAGCTATTCGTTTTACATGAAGAAATGTTGAGGTAAAAAGTACTGTAAGAATCTTATACTGACCTATTGAAATGAACCCATAATCAAAGTCATCGAACAGTAGTATAAATACCCCTGCGCTGCTCGTTTCAAGGGTGGGTGCGATTTAATAAATGTTCGTTTCAAGGGTGGGTGGCTGGGATTTAATAAATAGCTCGACAAATCCTATGTATATATAACTTAAGCATAAACATTTTTTAGCAAAAACTAGCTATTATGTCTATTAAAGTTCACTTAAAAATAGATAATTGCTAGAGTATGAATTATCAAAAATGAAGGTGTGACCAGTTGATTATTTTCAAGGGACAGTTCAATTTTTTTACAGTCTATCGCTTTATTGGTTTGTTTACTCTTACGATCATTGTTATTATGACGGTAGTAGCGATTTAATTTAGTACAGCGCCAACGTACTGTCTATTATAGATATATCAATTGTAGGCAAAAAAATATAAATGGCGATGTATTGAGTATTTATAATAACAGTTAAAACTCTAAAACTAGTTAACATAACATAAATCACAAGGGAATCAAATGATGTTTACCGAAGTGGAAAAGTATTATATTTATAATCAAGGATTTTATGTTTATCTGAAATGATTTTTTTCTCTCACTATAGAAATAAATTTATAAACTCTTTCAGCTATTAAATAAATTGATATTTCTGAAGATTGACTCTTTATGCTTATATTGCCATTTTATTCTAGGCATTACTATCATACAAGAGTGAATGTCCCATAACTAATTTTACTACATACCTTTTTACGGCACTCTTTCTATGCTAATAAATATATAATACGTATAATATAATTAACATCACATTTAGTGACATTGATACTTTTCAGGAGAATGATTTGTAAAAGGTTAGCTGCCATCATCAGGCATATCCTTGCTTTTTATATAGTTTAATCTAGTTAATTGATACGATATCAGATATAGAAAGCCGTGAAAAAATTCCTAGAGGTTATTCCGTTTAGGTTAATGTTATATTATACTGGTAGTGTCCGAGTTTAACATTATTTAAATTTCATTATTTTTATGAAATATCTATCGCTGTCTCAAAAAGATTATATCGGTGTATCGTAATTAAGAATTATAGCATTATTCTAAAATATATCTTTTATACTTAGCAATCTCATATTTACCCATTCCTTGACATCACTTTGCATCTGCACGTAAGATTGTGAATTATGGATCCAATAGCAATCTGATCCATTTTGTAAAGTTATCTCAAACGGTATATAGCTTATATTGTTAATTTGTAGGCCTTCTGTTAAAGAAATTGCCAGCACAAAATCTAGATATTTTAAGATTTAGTAGGAATGGAGCATTACTTAATTTATTTAAGATGTATCGTATCTAAAAGTATAGATTCTTAATTCACACAACTATGAGCAATTGTTAGTAAAAATGGATCTTAGAGAACATAGTGTATGTAGAAATGAATTACAACGGCATACAAAATTAAATAAACTTCACTAATTATTTCGATCGTAATAATATAGGATCAGGTATAGTAAGAATGGTGAAAATTTATACTAAGTTAAATACAGAAATTACAAATCGGAAATGCTATACTTAGAAAAATGTTTTATCATAATTTTTTCTAGTTTTTTTACTAAAGTAATTTCTTAAAGCTAAACAGAACTAAGTCTATCAAGATATGATCCGACATGAGATGATTTTCCGTATTACATTCAAATAAGCTCATAAATAGAATTTTGTTTTATTTCTATCTTGTACTCGATTTTTACTTACAAAGGTATATAACTGCTCCATAACTTATTTGACATTCATTTTTCATCGTGATTTTCAATAAAATATTCAGTCTTGATCTTTAGGTAATGTGGATTGAAATTTGGTAAAAATAATATTGTCTGGCCAATTTATACTGTAGGAATGTTTAGCTGAATCCACCTGGTACAATATCGGCGCAGAATCAATTGAATCCTGATAACGTAGCATAGACTTTTAAATGACGAGAATAATAGAACTATGAATTAAACTGTGATTAATTTGAATGTAAGTTTATTGAATTAAAGAGTCAATAAAAACTTTATAGGTATAAAAATAATATCAATAATAAAGTAGTGTTACCTTAAAGCAATCTTGAAGTTTAGTACTAATATCAAATTGATTGATATCGTAAAGCTAAAAAAAATATATAAGAATGAAAACAGTTGGATTTTTTCTGGTTATTCAACCGGTAAATTAAAAATAATTACCCGGTAAACTTAATTAATAGTTATTATTTATACTATCTTCCTTTTTATTATCGACATTTTTTAACCAATCGTTAATAATTTAATCGTTAAAAGATATTTAACCTTTCGATACCTTGATTTGTAAATTGTAAGTACATTTTAGCTATTCTGCAGGGCCTGCCTTTTATTGTAGAGGAATTTTAAATTTTTTAATTGTTTTTCAATTACGACAAAATACATTTGATCTTTCACAAATTCATTGTGATGAATATTAATTTTTTATTTTTATATACGTTTATAACTTTAAATTTTTAGCAATTTTTAGAGTAAGAATAAATAATAGAAA